>NW_027507787.1:11613590-11660384 GCF_037356315.1 Lithobates pipiens | reverse complement strand
GGATCCATTTTGGATAAAAGGGCCGGGTGCAATTTTAGTCATTATGGACCCATTTTGAGATAAAAGGGCCTGGGGTGGCAATTTTAGTCATTTTTGGCCTATTTATGGGATAAAAGGGCCGGGATGCAATTTTGGTCATTTTAGAACCCTTTTGGGTAAAAGGGCCGGGGATGCAATTTTGGTCATTTTAGACCCTTTTTGGGTAAAAGGGCAGGGGGTGCGATTGTGTAGCAGTTTGGACCCTTTTTAGGATAAAAGGCTGGGGGTGCAATTTTTTGTCATTTTGGACCCATTTTTTGGGATAAAAGGGCCGGGGTGCTATTTGTGTCATTTTGGACCCATTTTGAGATAAAAGGGGCGGGGGTGCTATTTTGTGTCATTTTGGACCTATTTTGGGATAAAAGGGCCGGGGTGCAATTTTAGTCATTTTGTACCCATTTGAGATAAAAGGGCCTGGGGTGCAATTTTAGTCATTTTTGGCCTATTTATGGGATAAAAGGGCCGGGATGCAATTTTGGTCATTTTAGAACCCTTTTGGGGTAAAAGGGCCGGGGATGCAATTTTGGTCATTTTAGACCCTTTTTGGGTAAAAGGGCAGGGGGTGCGATTGTGTAGCAGTTTGGACCCTTTTTAGGATAAAAGGGCTGGGGGTGCAATTTTTGTCATTTTGGACCCATTTTTTGGGATAAAAGGGCCGGGGTGCTATTTTGTGTCATTTTGGACCCATTTTGGGATAAAAGGGGCGGGGGTGCTATTTGTGTCATTTTGGACCTATTTTGGGATAAAAGGGCCGGGGGTGCAATTTTAGTCATTTTGGACCCATTTGAGATAAAAGGGCCCGGGGTGCAATTTTTGTCATTTAGACCCTTTTCGGGGTAAAGTGGCCGGGGGTGCAATTTTGGTCATTTTAGACCCCTTTTGGGGTAAAAAAGGCCGGGGATGCAAATTGGGCCATTTTAGACCCTTTTTGGGGTAAAAGGGCAGGGAGTGCGATTTTGTAGCATTTTGGACCCTTTTTAGGATAAAGAGCCGGGGGTGCAATTTTTTGTTATTTTGGACCCATTTTGGGATAAAAGGGCCGGGGTGCAATTTTAGTCATTTTGGACCCATTTTGGGATAAAAGGGCCGGGGGTGCTATTTTGTGTCATTTTGGACCTCTTTTGGGATAAAAGAGCGGGGGAGCAATTTTGGTCATTTTAGACCCCTTTTGGGGTAAAAGGGCCGGGGATGCAATTTTGGTAATTTTAGACCCTTTTTGGGGTAAAAGGGCCGGGGGTGCGATTTTGTAGCATTTTAGACCCTTTTTAGGATAAAAGGGCCGGGGGTGCAATTTTTTTGTCATTTTGAATCCATTTTGGGATAAAAGGGCCAGGGGTGCTATTTTGTGTCATTTTGGACCTATTTTGGGATAAAGGGCCGGGGGTGCAATTTTGATCATTTTAGACCCTTTTGGTGTAAAAGGGCCAAGGGTGTTATTTTGTGTCATTTTGGACCTATTTTGGGATAAAAGGGCTGGGGGTGCAATTTTGATCATTTTAGACCCCTTTTGGGTTAAAAGGGCCGGGATGCAATTTTGGTCATTTTAGACCCCTTTTGGGGTAAAAGAGCCGGGGATGCAATTTTGGTAATTTTAGACCCTTTTTGGGGTAAAAGGGCAGGGGGTGCGTTTTGTAGCAGTTTGGACCCTTTTAAGGATAAAAGGGCTGGGGGTGCAATTTTTTGTCATTTGGACCCATTTGGGATAAAAGGGGCGGGGGGTGCTATTTGTGTCATTTTGGACCTATTTTGGGATAAAAGGCCGGGGGTGCAATTTTGGTCATTTAGACCCCTTTTGGGGTAAAACGGCAGGGGGTGCGATTTTGTAGCATTTTGGACCCTTTTAGGGATAAAAGGCCGGGGGTGCAATTTTGGTCATTTTGGACCCATTTTGGATAAAAGGGCCGGGTGCAATTTTAGTCATTTTGGACCCATTTGGGATAAAAGGGCTGGAGGTGCTATTTTGTGTCATTTTGGACCTATTTTGGGATAAAAGAGCCGGGGGAGCAATTTTGGTCATTTTAGACCCCTTTTGGGGTAAAAGGGCCGGGGATGCAATTTTGGTAATTTTAGACCCTTTTGGGGTAAAAGGGCCGGGGGTGCGATTTGTAGCATTTTAGACCCTTTTTAGGATAAAAGGGCCGGGGGTGCAATTTTTGTCATTTTGAATCCATTTTGGGATAAAAGGGCCAGGGGTGCTATTTTGTGTCATTTTGGACCTATTTTGGGATAAAAGGGCCGGGGGTGCAATTTTGATCATTTTAGACCCCTTTTGGTGTAAAAGGGCCAAGGGTGTTATTTTGTGTCATTTTGGACCTATTTTGGGATAAAAGGGCTGGGGTGCATTTTGATCATTTTAGACCCCTTTTGGGTTAAAAGGGCCGGGATGCAATTTTGGTCATTTTAGACCCCTTTTGGGGTAAAAGAGCCGGGGATGCAATTTTGGTAATTTTAGACCCTTTTGGGGTAAAAGGGCAGGGGGTGCGATTTTGTAGCAGTTTGGACCCTTTTAAGGATAAAAGGGCTGGGGGTGCAATTTTTTGTCATTTTGGACCCATTTTGGGATAAAAGGGGCGGGGGTGCTATTTTGTGTCATTTTGGACCTATTTTGGGATAAAAGGCCGGGGGTGCAATTTTGGTCATTTTAGACCCCTTTTGGGGTAAAACGGCAGGGGGTGCGATTTTGTAGCATTTTGGACCCTTTTAGGGATAAAAGGGCCGGGGGTGCAATTTTGGTCATTTTGGACCCATTTTGGGATAAAAGGGCCGGGGTGCAATTTAGTCATTTTGGACCCATTTTGGGATAAAAGGGCTGGAGGTGCTATTTTGTGTCATTTTGGACCTATTTTGGGATAAAAGGGCCGGGGTGCAATTTTAGTCATTTTGGACCCATTTTGGGATAAAAGGGCTGGAGGTGCTATTTTGTGTCATTTTGGACCTATTTTGGGATAAAAGGGCCGGAATGCCAATTTTGGTCATTTTGGACCTATTATTGGGATAAAAGGGCCGGGGGTGCAATTTAGTCATTTTGAAACCATTTTGGGATAAAAGGGGCCAGGGGTGCAATTTTAGTCATTTTGAACCCATTTTGGGATAAAAGGGCCGGGGGTGCTATTTTGTGTCATTTTGGACCTATTTTGGAATAAAAGGGCCGGGATGCAATTATGGTCATTTTAGACCCCTTTTGGGGTAAAAGGGCCGGGGATGCTACTTTGGTAATTTTAGACCCTTTTTGGGGTAAAAGGGCCGGGGGTGCAATTTTAGTCATTTGGATCCATTTTGGGATAAAAGGGCCGGGGGTGCAATTTTAGTCATTATGGACCCATTTTGAGATAAAAGGGCCTGGGGTGCAATTTTAGTCATTTTTGGCCTATTTATGGGATAAAAGGGCCGGGATGCAATTTTGGTCATTTTAGAACCCTTTTGGGGTAAAAGGGCCGGGGATGCAATTTTGGTCATTTTAGACCCTTTTTGGGTAAAAGGGCAGGGGGTGCGATTGTGTAGCAGTTTGGACCCTTTTTAGGATAAAAGGGCTGGGGGTGCAATTTTTTGTCATTTTGGACCCATTTTTTGGGATAAAAGGGCCGGGGTGCTATTTTGTGTCATTTTGGACCCATTTTGAGATAAAAGGGGCGGGGGTGCTATTTTGTGTCATTTTGGACCTATTTTGGGATAAAAGGGCCGGGGGTGCAATTTTAGTCATTTTGGACCCATTTTGAGATAAAAGGGCCTGGGGTGCAATTTTAAGTCATTTTTGGCCTATTTATGGGATAAAAGGGCCGGGATGCAATTTTTGGTCATTTTAGAACCCTTTGGGGTAAAAGGGCCGGGGATGCAATTTTGGTCATTTTAGACCCTTTTTGGGTAAAAGGCAGGGGGTGCGATTGTGTAGCATTTTAGACCCTTTTTAGGATAAAAGGGCCGGGGGTGCAATTTTTTGTCATTTTGAATCCATTTTGGGATAAAAGGGCCAGGGGTGCTATTTTGTGTCATTTTGGACCTATTTTGGGATAAAAGGGCCGGGGGTGCAATTTTGATCATTTTAGACCCCTTTTGGTGTAAAAGGGCCAAGGGTTTTATTTTGTGTCATTTTGGACCTATTTTGGGATAAAAGGGCTGGGGGTGCAATTTTGATCATTTAGACCCCTTTTGGGTTAAAAGGGCCGGGATGCAATTTTGGTCAGTTTAGACCCCTTTTGGGGTAAAAGAGCCGGGGATGCAATTTTGGTAATTTTAGACCCTTTTTGGGGTAAAAGGGCAGGGGGTGCGATTTTGTAGCAGTTTGGACCCTTTTAAGGATAAAAGGGCTGGGGGTGCAATTTTTTGTCATTTGGACCCATTTTGGGATAAAAGGGGCGGGGGTGCTATTTGTGTCATTTTGGACCTATTTTGGGATAAAAGGCCGGGGGTGCAATTTTGGTCATTTTAGACCCCCTTTTGGGGTAAAACGGCAGGGGGTGCGATTTTGTAGCATTTTGGACCCTTTTTGGGATAAAAGGGCCGGGGGTGCAATTTTGGTCATTTTGGACCCATTTTGGGATAAAAGGGCCGGGGTGCAATTTTAGTCATTTGGACCCATTTTGGGATAAAAGGGCTGGAGGTGCTATTTTGTGTCATTTTGGACCTATTTTGGGATAAAAGGGCCGGAATGCAATTTTGGTCATTTTGGACCCATTTTGGGATAAAAGGGCCGGGGTGCAATTTAGTCATTTTGGACCCATTTTGGGATAAAAGGGCTGGAGGTGCTATTTTGTGTCATTTTGGACCTATTTTGGGATAAAAGGGCCGGGGATGCTATTTTGGTAATTTTAGACCCTTTTTGGGGTAAAAGGGCCGGGGGTGCAATTTTAGTCATTTTGGATCCATTTTGGGATAAAAGGGCCGGGGGTGCAATTTTATCATTATGGACCCATTTTGAGATAAAAGGGCCGGGGGTGCAATTTTGGTCATTTTGGATCCATTTTGGGATAAAAGGGACGGGGGTGCTATTTTGAGTCATTTTGGAGCTATTTTGGGATAAAAGGGCCGGGGGAGCAATTTTGGTCATTTTAGACCCCTTTTGGGGTAAAAGGGCCGGGATGCAATTTTGGTAATTTTAGACCCTTTTTGGGGTAAAAGGGCCGGGGGTGCGATTTTGTAGCATTTTAGACCCTTTTTAGGATAAAAGGGCCGGGGGGTGCAATTTTTGTCATTTTGAATCCATTTTGGGATAAAAGGGCCAGGGGTGCTATTTTGTGTCATTTTGGACCTATTTTGGGATAAAATGGCCGGGGGTGCAATTTTGATCATTTTAGACCCCTTTTGGGGGTAAAAGGGCCAAGGGTGTTATTTAGTGTCATTTTGGACCTATTTTGGGATAAAAGGGCCGGGGGTGCAATTTTGATCATTTTTAGACCCTTTGGGTTTAAAGGGCCGGGATGCAATTTTGGTCATTTTAGACCCCTTTTGGGGTAAAAGGGCCGGGGATGCAATTTTGGTCATTTTAGACCCTTTTTGGGGTAAAAGGGCAGGGGGTGCGATTTTGTAGCAGTTTGGACCCTTTTAAGGATAAAAGGGCTGGGGGTGCTATTTGTGTCATTTTGGACCTATTTTGGGATAAAAGGCCGGGGGTGCAATTTTGGTCATTTTAGACCCCTTTTGGGTAAAACGGCAGGGGGTGGCGATTTTGTAGCATTTTGGACCCTTTTTGGGATAAAAGGGCCGGGGTGCAATTTTAGTCATTTTGGACCCATTTTGGGATAAAAGGGCTGGAGGTGCTATTTTGTGTCATTTTGGACCTATTTTGGGATAAAAGGGCCGGAATGCAATTTTGGTCATTTTAGACCCCTTTTGGGGTAAAAGACCGGGATGCAATTTTGGTCATTTTAGACCCTTTTTGGGTAAAAGAGCAGGGGGTGCGATTTTGTGTAATTTTAGACCCTTTTTGGGGTAAAAGAGTTGGGGGTGCGATTTTGTAGCAGTTTGGTCCCTTTTTATGATAAAAGGGCTGGGGGTGAATTTTTTGTCATTTTGGACCCATTTTGGGATAAAAGGGCTGGGGGTGCAATTTTAGTCATTTTGGACCCATTTTGGGATAAAGGGCCGGGGGTGCAATTTTGGTCATTTTAGACCCTTTTGGGGTAAAAGGGCAGGGCGTGCGATTTGTAGCAGTTTGGACCCTTTTTGGGATAAAAGGGCCGGGGTTGCAATTTAGTCATTTTGGACCCATTTTGGGATAAAAGGGCTGGAGGTGCTATTTTGTGACATTTTGGACCTATTTTGGGATAAAAGGGCCGGAATGCAATTTTGGTCATTTTAGACCCCTTTTGAGGTAAAAGGACCGGGATGCAATTTTAGTCATTTTAGACCCTTTTTGGGGTAAAAGGGCAGGGGGTGCGATTTTGTGTAATTTTAGACCCCTTTTGGGGTAAAAGAGTTGGGGGTGCGATTTTGTAGCAGTTTGGACCCTTTTATGATAAAAGGGCTGGGGGTGCAATTTTTTGTCATTTTGGACCCATTTTGGGATAAAAGGGCTGGGGGTGCAATTTTAGTCATTTTGGACCCATTTTGGGATAAAAGGGCCGGGGGTGCAATTTGGTCATTTTAGACCCTTTTTGGGGTAAAAGGCAGGGGTGCGATTTTTTAGCAGTTGGACCCTTTTTAGGATAAAAGGGCTGGGGGTGCAATTTTTGTCATTTTGGACCCATTTTGGGATAAAAGGGCCGGGGGTGCTATTTTGTGTCATTTTTTACCTATTTTGGGATAAAAGGGCCGGGGGTGCAATTTTAGTCATTTGGACCCATTTTGGGATAAAAGGGCCGGGATGCAATTTTGGTAATTTTAACCCTTTTTGGGGTAAAAGGGCCGGGGGTGCGATTTTGTAGCATTTTGGACCCTTTTTGGGATAAAAGGGCCGGGGTTGCAATTTTAGTCATTTTGGACCCATTTTGGGATAAAAGGCTGGAGGTGCTATTTTGTGTCATTTTGGACCCATTTTGGGATAAAAGGGCCGGGATGCAATTTTTGGTCATTTTGGACCCATTTTGGGATAAAAGGGCCGGGGGTGCAATTTTGGTCATTTTAGACCCTTTTTGGGGTAAAAGGGCAGGGGGTGCGATTTGTAGCAGTTTGGACCCTTTTTAGGATAAAAGGGCTGGGGGTGCAATTTTTGTCATTTTGGACCCATTTTTGGGATAAAAGGGCCGGGGTGCTATTTTGTGTCATTTTGGACCTATTTTGGATAAAAGGGCCGGGGGTGCAATTTTAGTCATTTTGGACCCATTTTGGGATAAAAGGGCCGGGGGTGCAATTTTGGTCATTTTAGACCCTTTTTGGGATAAAAGGGCAGGGGGTGCGATTTTGTAGCAGTTTGGACCCTTTTTAGGATAAAAGGGCTGGGGGTGCAATTTTTTGTCATTTGGACCCATTTTGGGATAAAAGGGCCGGAATGCAATTTTGGTCATTTGGACCCATTTTGGGATAAAAGGGCCGGGGGTGCAATTTTGGTCATTTTAGACCCATTTTGGGATAAAAGGGCCGGGGGTGCAATTTTGGTCATTTTAGACCCTTTTGGGGTAAAAGGGCCGGGGGTGCGATTTTGTAGCATTTTAGACCCTTTTTAGGATAAAAGGGCCGGGGGTGCAATTTTTTTGTCATTTTGAATCCATTTTGGGATAAAAGGGCCGGGGATGCAATTTTGTTCATTTTAAACCCCTTTTGGGGTCAAAGGGCCGGGGGTGCAATTTTGGTCATTTTAGACCCATTTTGGGATAAAAGGGTAGGGGGGTGCAATTTTGGTCATTTTAGACCCTTTTTGGGGTAAAAGCGCAGGGGGTGCAATTTTGTAGCATTTTGGACCCTTTTTAGGATAAAAGGGCCGGGGATGCAATTTTTTGTCATTTTGGACCCATTTTGGGGTCAAAGGGCCGGGGATGCAATTTTGGTCATTTAGACCCTTTTCGGGGGAAAAGGGCAGGGGGTGCGATTTTGTAGCATTTTGGACCCTTTTTAGGATAAAAGGGCCGGGGGTGCAATTTTTTGTTATTTTGGACCCATTTTGGGATAAAAGGGTCGGGGGTGCAATTTTAGTCATTTTGGACCCATTTTGGGATAAAAGGGCCGGGGGTGCTATTTTGTGTCATTTGGACCTATTTTGGGATAAAAGGGCCGGGATGCAATTTTGGTCATTTTAAAACCCCTTTTGGGGTAAAAGGGCAGGGGATGCAATTTGGTCATTTAGACCCTTTTTGGGGTAAAAGGGCAGGGGGTGCGATTTTGTGTAATTTTAGACCCTTTTTGGGGTAAAAGAGTTGGGGGTGCGATTTTGTAGCAGTTTGGACCCTTTTTAGGATAAAAGGGCTGGGGGTGCAATTTTTGTCATTTTGGACCCATTTTGGGATAAAGGGCCGGGGGTGCTATTTTGTGTCATTTTGGACCTATTTTGGGATAAAGGGCCGGAATGCAATTTTGGTCATTTTGGACCCATTTTGGGATAAAAGGGCCGGGGGTGCAATTTTGGTCATTTTAGACCCATTTTGGGATAAAAGGGCCGGGGGTGCAATTTGGTCATTTTAGACCCTTTTTGGGGTAAAAGGGCCGGGGGTGCGATTTTGTAGCATTTTAGACCCTTTTTAGGATAAAAGGGCCGGGGGTGCAATTTTTGTCATTTTGAATCCATTTTGGGGTCAAAGGGCCGGGGGTGCAATTTTGGTCATTTTAGACCCATTTTGGGATAAAAGGGTAGGGTGCAATTTTGGTCATTTTAGACCCTTTTTGGGGTAAAAGGGCAGGGGGTGCAATTTTGTAGCATTTTGGACCCTTTTTAGGATAAAAGGGCCGGGGATGCAATTTTTTGTCATTTTGGACCCATTTTGGGGTCAAAGGGCCGGGGATGCAATTTGGTCATTTTAGACCCTTTCGGGGGAAAAGGGCAGGGGGTGCGATTTTGTAGCATTTTGGACCCTTTTTAGGATAAAAGGGTCGGGGGTGCAATTTTTTGTTATTTTGGACCCATTTTGGGATAAAAGGGTCGGGGGTGCAATTTTAGTCATTTTGGACCCATTTTGGGATAAAAGGGCCGGGGGTGCTATTTTGTGTCATTTTGGACCTATTTTGGGATAAAAGGGCCGGGATGCAATTTTGGTCATTTTAAACCCCTTTTGGGGTAAAAGGGCAGGGGATGCAATTTTGGTCATTTTAGACCCTTTTTGGGGTAAAAGAGTTGGGGGTGCGATTTTGTAGCAGTTTGGACCCTTTTTAGGATAAAAGGGCTGGGGGTGCAATTTTTTGTCATTTTGGACCCATTTTGGGATAAAAGGGCCGGGGTGCTATTTTGTGTCATTTTGGACCCATTTTGGGATAAAAGGGGCGGGGGTGCTATTTTGTGTGATTTTGGACCTATTTTGGGATAAAAGGGCCGGGGGTGCAATCTTAGTCATTTTGGACCCATTTTGGGATAAAAGGGCCAGGGGTGCAATTTTAGTCATTTTGAACCCATTTTGGGATAAAAGGGCCGGGGGTGCTATTTTGTGTCATTTTGGACCTATTTTGGAATAAAAGGGCCGGGATGCAATTATGGTCATTTTAGACCCCTTTTGGGGTAAAAGGGCCGGGGATGCTACTTTGGTAATTTTAGACCCTTTTTGGGGTAAAAGGGCCGGGGTTACAATTTTAGTCATTTTGGATCCATTTTGGGATAAAAGGGCCGGGGGTGCAATTTTAGTCATTATGGACCCATTTTGAGATAAAAGGGCCGGGGGTGCAATTTTGGTCATTTTGGATCCATTTTGGGATAAAAGGGCCGGGGGTGCTATTTTGAGTCATTTTGGACCTATTTTGGGATAAAAGGGCCGGGGGAGCAATTTTGGTCATTTTAGACCCCTTTTGGGGTAAAAGGGCCGGGGATGCAATTTTTTGTTATTTTGGACCCTTTTTGGGGTAAAAGGGTCGGGGGTGCAATTTTTTGTTATTTTGGACCCATTTTGGGATAAAAGGGACGGGGGTGCAATTTTAGTCATTTTGGACCCATTTTGGGATAAAAGGGCCGGGGGTGCAATTTTGGTCATTTTAGACCCCTTTTGGGGTAAAACGGCAGGGGGTGCGATTTTGTAGCAGTTTGGACCCTTTTTAGGATAAAAGGGCTGGGGGTGCAATTTTTTGTCATTTTGGACCCATTTTGGGATAAAAGGGCCGGGGTGCTATTTTGTGTCATTTTGGACCCATTTTGGGATAAAAGGGGCGGGGGTGCTATTTTGTGTGATTTTGGAACTATTTTGGGATAAAAGGGCCGGGGGTGCAATTTTAGTCATTTTGGACCCATTTTGGGATAAAAGGGCCAGGGGTGCAATTTTAGTCATTTTGAACCCATTTTGGGATAAAAGGGCCGGGGGTGCTATTTTGTGTCATTTTGGACCTATTTTGGAATAAAAGGGCCGGGATGCAATTATGGTCATTTTAGACCCCTTTCGGGTAAAAGGGCCGGGGATGCTACTTTGGTAATTTTAGACCCTTTTTGGGGTAAAAGGGCCGGGGGTGCAATTTTTAGTCATTTTGGATCCATTTTGGGATAAAAGGGCCGGGGGTGCAATTTTAGTCATTTTGGACCCATTTTGAGATAAAAGGGCCTGGGGTGCAATTTTAGTCATTTTTGGCCTATTTATGGGATAAAAGGGCCGGGATGCAATTTTGGTCATTTTAGAACCCTTTTGGGGTAAAAGGGCCGGGGATGCAATTTTGGTCATTTTAGACCCTTTTTGGGTAAAAGGGCAGGGGGTGCGATTGTGTAGCAGTTTGGACCCTTTTTAGGATAAAAGGGCTGGGGGTGCAATTTTTTGTCATTTTGGACCCATTTTTTGGGATAAAAGGGCCGGGGTGCTATTTTGTGTCATTTTGGACCCATTTTGGGATAAAAGGGGCGGGGGTGCTATTTTGTGTCATTTTGGACCTATTTTGGGATAAAAGGGCCGGGGGTGCAATTTTAGTCATTTTGGACCCATTTTGGGGTCAAAGGGCCGGGGATGCAATTTTGGTCATTTTAGACCCTTTTTGGGGTAAAAGAGTTGGGGGTGCGATTTTGTGGCAGTTTGGACCCTTTTTAGGATAAAAGGGCTGGGGGTGCAATTTTTTGTCATTTTGGACCCATTTTGGGATAAAAGGGCCGGGGGTGCTATTTTGTGTCATTTTGGACCTATTTTGGGATAAAAGGGCCGGAATGCAATTTTGGTCATTTTGGACCCATTTTGGGATAAAAGGGCCGGGGGTGCAATTTTGGTCATTTTAGACCCATTTTGGGATAAAAGGGCCAAGGGTGCAATTTTGGTCATTTTAGACCCTTTTTGGGGTAAAAGGGCCGGGGGTGCGATTTTGTAGCATTTTAGACCCTTTTTAGGATAAAAGGGCCGGGGGTGCAATTTTTTGTCATTTTGAATCCATTTTGGGATAAAAGGGCCGGGGATGCAATTTTGTTCATTTTAAACCCCTTTTGGGGTCAAAGGGCCGGGGGTGCAATTTTGGTCATTTTAGACCCATTTTGGGATAAAAGGGTAGGGGTGCAATTTTGGTCATTTTAGACCCTTTTTGGGGTAAAAGGGCAGGGGGTGCAATTTTGTAGCATTTTGGACCCTTTTTAGGATAAAAGGGCCGGGGATGCAATTTTTTGTCATTTTGGACCCATTTTGGGGTCAAAGGGCCGGGGATGCAATTTTGGTCATTTTAGACCCTTTTCGGGGGAAAAGGGCAGGGGGTGCGATTTTGTAGCATTTTGGACCCTTTTTAGGATAAAAGGGCCGGGGGTGCAATTTTTTGTTATTTTGGACCCATTTTGGGATAAAAGGGTCGGGGGTGCAATTTTAGTCATTTTGGACCCATTTTGGGATAAAAGGGCCGGGGGTGCTATTTTGTGTCATTTTGGACCTATTTTGGGATAAAAGGGCCGGGATGCAATTTTGGTCATTTTAAACCCCTTTTGGGGTAAAAGGGCAGGGGATGCAATTTTGGTCATTTTAGACCCTTTTTGGGGTAAAAGGGCAGGGGGTGCGATTTTGTGTAATTTTAGACCCTTTTTGGGGTAAAAGAGTTGGGGGTGCGATTTTGTAGCAGTTTGGACCCTTTTTAGGATAAAAGGGCTGGGGGTGCAATTTTTTGTCATTTTGGACCCATTTTGGGATAAAAGGGCCGGGGGTGCTATTTTGTGTCATTTTGGACCTATTTTGGGATAAAAGGGCCGGAATGCAATTTTGGTCATTTTGGACCCATTTTGGGATAAAAGGGCCGGGGGTGCAATTTTGGTCATTTTAGACCCATTTTGGGATAAAAGGGCCGGGGGTGCAATTTTGGTCATTTTAGACCCTTTTTGGGGTAAAAGGGCCGGGGGTGCGATTTTGTAGCATTTTAGACCCTTTTTAGGATAAAAGGGCCGGGGGTGCAATTTTTTGTCATTTTGAATCCATTTTGGGATAAAAGGGCCGGGGATGCAATTTTGTTCATTTTAAACCCCTTTTGGGGTCAAAGGGCCGGGGGTGCAATTTTGGTCATTTTAGACCCATTTTGGGATAAAAGGGTAGGGGTGCAATTTTGGTCATTTTAGACCCTTTTTGGGGTAAAAGGGCAGGGGGTGCAATTTTGTAGCATTTTGGACCCTTTTTAGGATAAAAGGGCCGGGGATGCAATTTTTTGTCATTTTGGACCCATTTTGGGGTCAAAGGGCCGGGGATGCAATTTTGGTCATTTTAGACCCTTTTCGGGGGAAAAGGGCAGGGGGTGCGATTTTGTAGCATTTTGGACCCTTTTTAGGATAAAAGGGCCGGGGGTGCAATTTTTTGTTATTTTGGACCCATTTTGGGATAAAAGGGTCGGGGGTGCAATTTTAGTCATTTTGGACCCATTTTGGGATAAAAGGGCCGGGGGTGCTATTTTGTGTCATTTTGGACCTATTTTGGGATAAAAGGGCCGGGATACAATTTTGGTCATTTTAAACCCCTTTTGGGGTAAAAGGGCAGGGGATGCAATTTTGGTCATTTTAGACCCTTTTTGGGGTAAAAGGGCAGGGGGTGCGATTTTGTGTAATTTTAGACCCTTTTTGGGGTAAAAGAGTTGGGGGTGCGATTTTGTAGCAGTTTGGACCCTTTTTAGGATAAAAGGGCTGGGGGTGCAATTTTTTGTCATTTTGGACCCATTTTGGGATAAAAGGGCCGGGGTGCTATTTTGTGTCATTTTGGACCCATTTTGGGATAAAAGGGGCGGGGGTGCTATTTTGGACCTATTTTGGGATAAAAGGGCCGGGGGTGCAATCTTAGTCATTTTGGACCCATTTTGGGATAAAAGGGCCAGGGGTGCAATTTTAGTCATTTTGAACCCATTTTGGGATAAAAGGGCCGGGGGTGCTATTTTGTGTCATTTTGGACCTATTTTGGAATAAAAGGGCCGGGATGCAATTATGGTCATTTTAGACCCCTTTTGGGGTAAAAGGGCCGGGGATGCTACTTTGGTAATTTTAGACCCTTTTTGGGGTAAAAGGGCCGGGGTTGCAATTTTAGTCATTTTGAACCTATTTTGGGATAAAAGGGCCGGGGGTGCAATTTTAGTCATTTTGGACCCATTTTGGGATAAAAGGGCCAGGGGTGCAATTTTAGTCATTTTGAACCCATTTTGGGATAAAAGGGCCGGGGGTGCTATTTTGTGTCATTTTGGACCTATTTTGGAATAAAAGGGCCGGGATGCAATTATGGTAATTTTAGACCCCTTTTGGGGTAAAAGGGCCGGGGATGCTACTTTGGTAATTTTAGACCCTTTTTGGGGTAAAAGGGCCGGGGGTGCAATTTTAGTCATTTTGGATCCATTTTGGGATAAAAGGGCCGGGGGTGCAATTTTAGTCATTTTGGACCCATTTTGAGATAAAAGGGTCTGGGGTGCAATTTTAGTCATTTTTGGCCTATTTATGGGATAAAAGGGCCGGGATGCAATTTTGGTCATTTTAGAACCCTTTTGGGGTAAAAGGGCCGGGGATGCAATTTTGGTCATTTTAGACCCTTTTTGGGATAAAAGGGCCGGGGTGCTATTTTGTGTCATTTTGGACCCATTTTGGGATAAAAGGGGCGGGGGTGCTATTTTGTGTGATTTTGGACCTATTTTGGGATAAAAGGGCCGGGGGTGCAATTTTAGTCATTTTGGACCCATTTTGGGATAAAAGGGCCAGGGGTGCAATTTTAGTCATTTTGAACCCATTTTGGGATAAAAGGGCCGGGGGTGCTATTTTGTGTCATTTTGGACCTATTTTGGAATAAAAGGGCCGGGATGCAATTATGGTCATTTTAGACCCCTTTTGGGGTAAAAGGGCCGGGGATGCTACTTTGGTAATTTTAGACCCTTTTTGGGGTAAAAGGGCCGGGGGTGCAATTTTAGTCATTTTGGATCCATTTTGGGATAAAAGGGCCGGGGGTGCAATTTTAGTCATTTTGGACCCATTTTGAGATAAAAGGGCCTGGGGTGCAATTTTAGTCATTTTTGGCCTATTTATGGGATAAAAGGGCCGGGATGCAATTTTGGTCATTTTAGAACCCTTTTGGGGTAAAAGGGCCGGGGATGCAATTTTGGTCATTTTAGACCCTTTTTGGGTAAAAGGGCAGGGGGTGCGATTGTGTAGCAGTTTGGACCCATTTTGGGATAAAAGGGCTGGGGGTGCAATTTTTTGTCATTTTGGACCCATTTTTTGGGATAAAAGGGCCGGGGTGCTATTTTGTGTCATTTTGGACCCATTTTAGGATAAAAGGGGTGGGGGTGCTATTTTGTGTCATTTTGGACCTATTTTGGGATAAAAGGGCCGGGGGTGCAATTTTAGTCATTTTGGACCCATTTTGGGGTCAAAGGGCCGGGGATGCAATTTTGGTCATTTTAGACCCTTTTCGGGGGAAAAGGGCAGGGGGTGCGATTTTGTAGCATTTTGGACCCTTTTTAGGATAAAAGGGCCGGGGGTGCAATTTTTTGTTATTTTGGACCCATTTTGGGATAAAAGGGTCGGGGGTGCAATTTTGGTCATTTTAGACCCTTTTTGGGTTAAAAGGGCAGGGGGTGCGATTTTGTGTAATTTTAGACCCTTTTTGGGGTAAAAGAGTCGGGGTGCGATTTTGTAGCAGTTTGGACCCTTTTTAGGATGAAAGGGCTGGGGGTGCTATTTTGTGTCATTTTGGACCTATTTTGGGATAAAAGGGCCGGGGGAGCAATTTTGGTCATATTAGACCCCTTTTGGGGTAAAAGGGCCGGGGATGCTATTTTGGTAATTTTAGACCCTCTTTGGGGTAAAAGGGCCGGGGGTGCAATTTTAGTCATTTTGGATCCATTTTGGGATAAAAGGGCCGGGGGTGCAATTTTAGTCATTATGGACCCATTTTGAGATAAAAGGGCCGGGGGTGCAATTTTGGTCATTTTGGATCCATTTTGGGATAAAAGGGACGGGGGTGCTATTTTGAGTCATTTTGGACCTATTTTGGGATAAAAGGGCCGGGGGAGCAATTTTGGTCATTTTAGACCCCTTTTGGGGTAAAAGGGCCGGGGATGCAATTTTGGTAATTTTAGACCCTTTTTGGGGTAAAAGGGCCGGGGGTGCGATTTTGTAGCATTTTAGACCCTTTTTAGGATAAAAGGGCCAGGGGTGCAATTTTTGTCATTTTGAATCCATTTTGGGATAAAAGGGCCAGGGGTGCTATTTTGTGTCATTTTGGACCTATTTTGGGATAAAATGGCCGGGGGTGCAATTTTGATCATTTTAGACCCCTTTTGGGGTAAAAGGGCCAAGGGTGTTATTTTGTGTCATTTTGGACCTATTTTGGGATAAAAGGGCCGGGGGTGCAATTTTGATCATTTTAGACCCCTTTTGGGTTAAAAGGGCCGGGATGCAATTTTGGTCATTTTAGACCCCTTTTGGGGTAAAAGGGCCGGGGATGCAATTTTGGTCATTTTAGACCCTTTTTGGGGTAAAAGGGCAGGGGGTGCGATTTTGTAGCAGTTTGGACCCTTTTAAGGATAAAAGGGCTGGGGGTGCAATTTTTTGTCATTTTGGACCCATTTTGGGATAAAAGGGGCGGGGGTGCTATTTTGTGTCATTTTGGACCTATTTTGGGATAAAAGGCCGGGGGTGCAATTTTGGTCATTTTAGACCCCTTTTGGGGTAAAACGGCAGGGGGTGCGATTTTGTAGCATTTTGGACCCTTTTTGGGATAAAAGGGCCGGGGTGCAATTTTAGTCATTTTGGACCCATTTTGGGATAAAAGGGCTGGAGGTGCTATTTTGTGTCATTTTGGACCTATTTTGGGATAAAAGGGCCGGAATGCAATTTTGGTCATTTTAGACCCCTTTTGGGGTAAAAGGACCGGGATGCAATTTTGGTCATTTTAGACCCTTTTTGGGGTAAAAGGGCAGGGGGTGCGATTTTGTGTAATTTTAGACCCCTTTTGGGGTAAAAGAGTTGGGGGTGCGATTTTGTAGCAGTTTGGACCCTTTTTATGATAAAAGGGCTGGGGGTGCAATTTTTTGTCATTTTGGACCCATTTTGGGATAAAAGGGCTGGGGGTGCAATTTTAGTCATTTTGGACCCATTTTGGGATAAAAGGGCCGGGGGTGCAATTTTGGTCATTTTAGACCCTTTTTGGGGTAAAAGGGCAGGGGGTGCGATTTTGTAGCAGTTTGGACCCTTTTTAGGATAAAAGGGCTGGGGGTGCAATTTTTTGTCATTTTGGACCCATTTTGGGATAAAAGGGCCGGGGGTGCTATTTTGTGTCATTTTTGACCTATTTTGGGATAAAAGGGCCGGGGGTGCAATTTTAGTCATTTTGGACCCATTTTGGGATAAAAGGGCCGGGGATGCAATTTTGGTAATTTTAAACCCTTTTTGGGGTAAAAGGGCCGGGGGTGCGATTTTGTAGCATTTTGGACCCTTTTTGGGATAAAAGGGCCGGGGTTGCAATTTTAGTCATTTTGGACCCATTTTGGGATAAAAGGGCTGGAGGTGCTATTTTGTGTCATTTTGGACCTATTTTGGGATAAAAGGGCCGGGATGCAATTTTGGTCATTTTGGACCCATTTTGGGATAAAAGGGCCGGGGGTGCAATTTTGGTCATTTTAGACCCTTTTTGGGGTAAAAGGGCAGGGGGTGCGATTTTGTAGCAGTTTGGACCCTTTTTAGGATAAAAGGGCTGGGGGTGCAATTTTTTGTCATTTTGGACCCATTTTGGGATAAAAGGGTCGGGGGTGCAATTTTAGTCATTTTGGACCCATTTTGGGATAAAAGGGCCGGGGGTGCTATTTTGTGTCATTTTGGACCTATTTTGGGATAAAAGGGCCGGGATGCAATTTTGGTAATTTTAAACCCCTTTTGGGGTAAAAGGGCAGGGGATGCAATTTGTCATTTTAGACCCTTTTTGGGGTAAAAGGGCAGGGGGTGCGATTTTGTGTAATTTTAGACCCTTTTTGGGGTAAAAGAGTTGGGGGTGCGATTTTGTAGCAGTTTGGACCCTTTTTAGGATAAAAGGGCTGGGGGTGCAATTTTTTGTCATTTTGGACCCATTTTGGCATAAAAGGGCCGGGATGCAATTTTGGTCATTTTAGACACTTTTTGGGGTAAAAGGGCCAGGTGCGATTTTGTGTCATTTTGGACCCTTTTTTGGGGTAAAAGGGCTGGGGGTGCGATTTTATGTCATTTTGGACCCATTTTGGGATAAAAGGGTGCAATTTTGGTAATTTTAGACCCTTTTTGGAGTAAAAGGGCCGGGGGTGCAATTTTGTGTCATTTTGGACCCATTTTGGGGTAAAAGGGGCGGGGTGCGATTGTCATTTTGGACCAATTTTGGGGTAAAAGGGCCGGGGGTGCGATTTTGTGTAATTTTGGACCCATTTTGGGGTAAAAGGGCCGGGGGTGCAATTTTGGTCATTTTGGACCCATTTTGGGATAAAAGGGCCGGGGGTGCAATTTTGGACCTATTTTGGACCCATTTCATGATAAAAGGGCAGGGGGTGCGATTTTTTATCATTTTGGACCCTTTTTGGGATAAAAGGGCCCGGGGTGCTATTTTGTGTCATTTTGCACCCATTTTGGGATACAAGGGCTGGGGGTGCGTTTCTGGTCATTTTGGACCCATTTCAGGATAAAAGGGACGGGGTGCAATTTTGGACTCATTTTGGGGTAAAAAGGCTGGGGGTGCGATTTTGTGTCATTTTGGACCCATTTTGGGGTAAAAGGGCCGGGGGTTCAATTTCGGTCATTTTGGACCCTTTCTGGGGTAAAAGGGCCAGGGGTGCGATTTTGTAGCATTTTGGATCGTTTTTGGGATAAAAGGGCCGGGGTGCGATTTTGTGTCATTTTGGACCCTTTTCGGGGTAAAAGGCCCGGGGGTGCGATTTTTTGTCCTTTTAGACCCTTTTCGGGGTAAAAGGGCCGGGGGTGCGATTTTGGTAATTTTGGACCCTTTTGGGGTAAAAGGGCCGGGGGTGCGATTTTGTAGCATGTTGGACCCTTTTTGGGATAAAGGGGCCGGGGTGCAATTTTGGTCATTTTAGACCCTTTTCGGGTCGGGTCATTGATCAAGCTGTGGAGGAGCAGGAGCGGGAAGATGAGGAAGTCGCAATGCTGGATGAATTCCCAGGGGTGCTACTCTGAGACAAGTGAACAACAGGAGTCTGAAGAGGAGTCAGAGGAGGATGGTGTCGGGGAGGATGAGGAGGAGCAAGAAGAGCATGCTTTAAACCTTTCTGGGATCCCTGTTGTGCGTGGATGGGGAGAGGAGAATGAAGAGGACGACATTATCCTGGATGATGAGCAGGAGCCAGGCCACCACACCACTTCCACTTTAGTGCAAATGGGGGCCTTCATGCTCCAGTGTTTTAATAGGGACCCCCGTATGAAAAGCATAAGGGTCAAGAACCAGTACTGGGTGGCAACGTACTTAGACCCCCGGTACAAACACAAAATGGCGGAAATGTTACCGCCGTCACAGAGGGCTGTCAGAATGGAGCACTTCCAGGCCTTGCTTCGAGAAATGCTGCATTCTGCTTTTGCGTGCGCTGGCAGAGGAGCAATTCCCACTCCCAGAGAAGGAGTTGCGGGTACCAATCCAACAGCGCCTGCAAGAAGAGGCCGGTTTGAAGATGTGTTGGTGACTTCGGATATGAGGTAATTCTTTCAGCCGACCCATCGACAGGTGTCATCCGGATCCAGCATCAGGGAACGCCTAGACCGTCAGGTGTCCGACTACATCGGGTTAACGGCCTTTGTGGACACTGAGGAGTGATGAACCCCTGGACTACTGGGTGGGCAGGCTTGACCTCTGGCCAGAGCTTGCCCAATTCGCAATCAAACTGTTGGCTTGCCCCTCGTCCAGTGTCCTGTCCGAAAGGACGTTCAGCGCAGCAGGGGGGATCGTGGCCGATAAGCGTACTCGCCTAGCTCACGACAGTTTTAACTACCTCACATTTCTTAAAATGAATGAGGCATGGATCTCAGAGGAATTCAACACATGTGACCAGTAGACCATGTATATGTCTATAAACAATTTTTTTTAATCGAGCACAGAGACCTTCTTTCTTCATTTGGCTCACTTCCTTGTCCAAAAAAAGCACACCGTACTATATGCCCGCACCCTCCTCTTTGAAGAGGTAGAGCGGTGTCATATTTCTACTGGGGCTGCTTATTATGAGGGGCTCCCACCATCCCTGTGCTGTGATGACTTCCTCCTGGGGCTGCTTACGGTGCAGGTGTCAGTGCTTTATGTCACGCTACTGATATCAGTGCTCTATATCACGGTGCTGCTGTCAGTGCTGTATATCACAGTGCTGGTGTGAGTGCTTTATGTCAGTGCTCTCTATCACGGTGCTGGTGTCAGATGACTATCACGGTGCAGGTGTCATTGCTGTATGTCACGCTGCTGGTGTTTATCTCCTGCACCCTCTTCTTTGCCTACCCTGACCTTCCCTCTCCTCCATTGCCTTCATGCGCTCCACAGTCCTGAATTGTCACAACAATTTCCCATATAAAAAAAGAATGCTTGTAGTTGTCGATCCCAGATTCACCTCATACATGTGTTATGTCATTGGCCATGTGGTGGGACTATGTTTGCACAGCTAGTAATTATTTTGTGGCTGCAAATTTGACCTGTAGGTTTGCGAAGTTCGCCTCCCATTGAAGTCAATGGGACCCGCCGCGAACGTTACGGTTCGTGAACTATCAGCCGCGTTCGCGAAACGTCCCGTCGGAAGTTCGTCCATCACTACTGAACACCAGCTAGTGGAACAACAGATGCCAGTTGACCTACTGCAGTAAACACCGCTCACCATCGAAGTGGGTGAACAGCCATTGGTTATGGCTGTTTACCCCGTGATCGGCCGTGATTTAGTCACGGCCGATCACAGATGGTCACACCCCCACTGTGCACAGCGCACGATCACGTCGGTGGTGGCATGTTCCCCAGGAACACTGCTTGTCACCAATGCTGGTAAACAGCCATTGGCCAGCTGTATACCCACGTGATCGGCTGTGATCCTTTCACAGCCGATCACTAAAATGTAAACAAACCGCGGTAACGAGATGTTACCGGGTTGTTCTCCTCCTCACACACCGATTGTGTGTGAGGAGGAGGAGATTGCGGTAACATCCCGTTACCGCTTAGAGTGTACACGCCAATCACACTGATTGCCCGCCCCCCCAATAAAGAGGACCTGTCACCACCCCTCATAGTACCAGTCAATCACAGTCAGAGTATTTGAGTACCTGTCACAGCCCATCAGAAGGGAGGAGGGATAAGAGGTCTTACGCAAGGGAGTGTAACCCACATTGAAGTCCCAAGAAAGTTGCACTGAATATTCCTGGGCAACCCATAAATCCCCATCCAAGTTAAACCCCCTCAAAAAACAAAGCTTTTAGACCGTTTTGTCTGAGAGGGATGCCGGGCTGGGCAGGGTCACAGGAGAACATTCAGCAACCCCTACGGGGGTGTGACTACACAAGTGCAAACAAAGCAGACTAGAGTAATCTAGATTAACACAAAAAGCAAAGCAAAGACAAGACATTAGGTTTAAAAATCAGGTCAAAAATTATTTTTTAGTCATGTATGATTCCATATTATAAATAGTAGAACGCAGTCATTAAAGTGATCAGAAAGAGGCTACATCTTCATGCACACAGATGGAAATTGGGAAGGAAGTCCAGTAAAACTCAATAAAGACATCTTTGGGTTGATTGCTTTTCCTCGACCTTGCTGGCACACGAACACTGCTAGAAGTTCAGTTGAGCAAACTCATTGAAAACGTAGGCAGGAGCTTAAAAGGAGGAGTGATAAAGGGTTAGAGATGAGACATTGATAAGCAATCCTTAAAGCCCATTTCCACATTGGCAGCTAAATTGTGTGATTTAGGAGGGGCACTGTGGAGACCATTAACGAAGTGGTGGTCATCTTTGACACCGAGGGCCTCAAGTGCATATGTATTGCCCATAAACTCTGCTCTGTTGGGACCACAAAGCCCGCAATCAAAGGGAAATCATTTGAAACTACATTCTACTCTCCTCCAAGGTGGACATTAAATGAGATTATACCCTGTCCAAACTAACAACTAGCTTCCTGACACCAATACATCCGGTGTGAACTTGCAGACTTATTCCAATAAATTAAATTCGGGAAGATTAAACCTATTAGTGTGGGAACGACATGTGTCATACCTTATCCCCTTAAGGGGACAAGGCATCCTGACTCCATATCTTAAGCCTGACCCAAGAATAGGGAGCGTTGATTTTGGCCTGGCTGAAGTGTTTGTTGACTAATATAGTGCCCTCATACTCCAACCAAGAAAAACAAAGAACCATTCCAAAGAACACCACTCCGTATTCCCAGGAAGAAAGGATGAACAGTTATAATAGAATCCGCCATTCCCACTGTAAGCCATAGTTAAACTTCTAGACTAACTGCCAGGATGCACTAGAGCAGCAGACAAGGAGACTGAATACAAACTAGCCTCGGCCTTCTCGAAGGAGTGGGCACTCCTCCCCCAACCCAGCAAAGACTGAGATTGACCCAGTCCCCAAAGCTGCCACTACAGAACAGCCTGGCAACCAGTCCAGATGCCCAACTACAGCTCACAGTAAAAATTTAAGACCGTCTTGCAACAGCTGACCCTTTACTTGCAGAGAGCGGGGGCTCCCTGTAGACTTTCCCAATAAAATTCATAAACTCAGCCATAGAATATATTGACTCCCTGTAGACTTTTCCCAAAGGGATCAGATTAACATTCTTGCTTAGCCCTGCAGAAACCAAATCCTTGAAACCGATGACCTTCAGGGTAAAGCACAAGCTGTGAGTGAATGAGGCAGAGACTCGGGTGAAGCAGTGTTGCAATGCCCTGCCCTGCTCCATCAAAGCTCCTTAACGCCCCAATAACCCACAACCCAAGGAGGAAGAGACTTCAGACTGAACAAGAACCTCTGAGCCCAAAACTTAAGAGCTATGATAAAATTCAATGCACCCGCAGAGACTTACAGAGAGCGGGGAGCTCCCTGTAGACTTTCCCAATAAAATTCATAAACTCAGCCATAGACTATAGTGGCTAAAATAGTATAAGCCAATATAAAGCTTTGGGTCCACAAAAAAAAACTGAGTGGCTAAACCCATGCAGCAAGTTAGGATGAAAGCTCATAACTCTGCTTTAGACCTATCCTACTTGGCTATCTCCTTCCTAACTCAGTGTAACAAAGTAGTACATTCATTTTTGGGTCCACAACATTGAGTGGTTAAACCCAAGCAATGAGTTATGATGAAAAACTCACAACTCACAGATGATTGAGCTCTAGATTCTCGCTCTACTTCCTAATCCTGCGTAACCAAGTACATTCATTTTTGGGTCCACAAAATTGTGTGGCTAACCCAAGCCATGCTACCTACCATTTGCCAGTACTGCAGGAGCAGAAAAGGGATTTCATCTTGCTTTGACTGTTCATGGCCTTCCAACTAGTCATGGAAAAGAAATTTTTTTTACAATGGAGTCATGCCTATGTATTCAGAGATAATGAAATCTGAGGTCCAATCTAAACCATGTCATGCAATACAGACTTTCACTGTGAACCCAAAATGCTTGCTGTATGGTTAAACCTGGCTTCAATGTGTTCCAGGGTCACTTAGCCCTGAATCTCTAGAGCCGTTAAAGCAGGAGTCAGTTTACGTTTAACCAGTGGGTTAAATGAAAAAAAAAAAAAAAAATCAGATTCCTCCATCCAAATGCGGGAAGCCTCCCCGCTCATTTTATTTTGACAGCAGGGAGACTCCCTTGCTGTGAGGCTAGGTTCACACAATGCGATGCGAACAGCGTGATTCTTGTGCGAGTTCCCCCATCGCATGTCCCACAGGCAGGTCACAATTCCCTCTGCGAACCTCTGTGGGTGTCAATACAGAGTTAAAGTGGAAGTAAACTCATGGATTTAAACAGTTAAAAAAATAAAAAAAAGCATGCCGGGAATGCCAACTGCACATTGGCTGTGCTCTCAGCCAAACTATCAAACCATCCAATGGCTGGTGTCATAACAAATCACATGTGCAGCACCATAGCAGTTGAAGATTAAAACAGAGGCAAAGAAGGCAGCTTCCTTGGCTGAAAACGATAGGGGAGTTTACTTCCACTTTAATGACACCCCCAGTTCGGTTGTCAGTACGCGCTGTGAAATGGTGCAGGAATTGGATCGCATTTGATCCGATTCAATTCCAGTGCGGAGCAAAAAAGGGTCCTGCACCCTTTCGATCCAAATGCGATGCAAATTCAGCCATATATAATCTGTATGGTTGAATTCACATCGCACAGACATATGTGATCTGCACAGCAATACAGTGCAAAATCGCACGCGGATGTCCAACGCCGAGATCGTGTGAACCCAGCCTCAAAATATACAAATCAGATTTTAATCCTACTGTCCAGCCACAGTGGTCACACATTTAATTTGATACATACCTCTCAGTTTACTCTGACAGCATCATGTTGCCATAATTCAGCCTTAGTGGGCATCTCGCCAGCTACAATATAAAACGTAAGCCTTAGGATCACATGAAAACATAAGCGGTTGATTTTGTATAGAAAAAAGGAAGGGGTTTATCAGAACATCAATATTAAATACATTAGCAATACTGGTTCAACACTGAACTAGGGGGGAAGGCTCGCGCACCTCATCCACACCCCCAGGAGCTCAATCCATGCCAGACACTACCAACCGAACCATAACATCTCACTCTTAGGCACCAGGAACCTGGTCACCACCAGATCGCGTGGTTAAATCCAAGCCCATGAGTCACGAGAAAGGCTCATAACTCAGTTTAGCAATGAAATTAGCAACTCTGGTCCACAAAAACCATGTGGCCAAACTCAAAACTCAAGTAACGATAAAAGTTCATAAACTCGTCCCGTGTTTATAAAAAAAAAAAAAAAAAAAAAATAAAAATAAACTTACCATTTGCTGAAGTGGCAGGGCCAAAAGGAAATTCCGTAGTGCTTTGGGCTTTTTTTTTCTCCCGCTAGAAAATGTAAAAAGATCATAAAATGATTACAGTAAGCTTGATCGCGCAACATGCCATTTGCATTTCACAGGAGGTCGGTGCGCAGAGGCCTCAGAAACAGAAGTAGCGTGAGCAGAGACAGCGTGAGCAGAGACAGCGTGAGCAGAGACAGCGTGAGCAGAGACAGCGTGAGCAGAGACAGCGTGAGCAGAGACAGCGTGAGCAGAGACAGCGTGAGCAGAGACAGCGTGAGCAGAGACAGCGTGAGCAGAGACAGCGTGAGCAGAGACAGCGTGAGCAGAGACCTCATACGCAAGCGCAGCGTGTGTCCCAGCACACGTGTTGCCGCATGCGTCCCGACTTGTATGTGGCCTGCATACATCCCGACTTGCAAGGGTCAACATGCGCCCGCCACAGAGGCCAGTGTTAGGGAAGCTCTCCGCAGACTTCCCCCAAGTGGGATCAGAGTGAAATTCGCCACCTGCATCTCTTTACAGAGAAGGAGCTCCTAGGAACCGGTAACCTTCATGGAATGCTGAACACTGATGTGAATGAAAGCCAACCAAGTTCTCCGCTGTGACAGGGCAGGGCATGCAACACTGTCGACACTGAACTTGGGGGGGAAGGCTCGCGCACTTCATCCACACCCCCGGGAGCTCAATCCCTGCCAGATGCTTCCAACCGAACCATAACAGCTCACTCCTAGATCCCCAGAACCTGGCCACCTCCTGTGTTTTTTCATCTTACCATTTGCTGAAGCTGCAGGGCCACCAAGGAAATTCCACATTGCTTTGAGCTTTTTTTCCTCCCACTGGAAATTGAAAAAAAGATCATAAAATTAACGATGGGGTCAATTTCACCAAAGTCGATTAAACCAAAATAGATACCATAAGCCTACCAAGAAATAAGGAATCTAGCATTACCGACCTACCGAAAGATGCTTCCTAAATCCCTTACCTCCCCAGAAAAGTATCCGTATTTGGGGAATGCCTAAACCTGCATACTTGTCTGGGGTTAAAGAACAGCATGACGGCAAACTGGTCATCCACCAAAATATTCCATGACTGGAGTAAACAGACATAAAACACTCCCGTCCCCTCCGAGGAATTACCCACAACTACAGCCCCACTTAATCCAACCATACAAGAACAGACGTCTGGAGTGAAAATTGGCTGTAGCGGCCATTTATTAACATATAACCAATAACACATTCCTTGAACGTGGAGTGGAGGCAACTTGGGGGCGCTCAAGCTGGTGCAGAACTACAAGTCCCATCATGCCTCTTGGAGTCATTTTAAGTGCCAGCAATGCCTCATGGGAAATGTAGTTCCACAACAGCTGGAGGGCCTACCCCTGCTTTAACAGAAACATAATAATCACAATGATACATAATTACAAAGATACCCAGAGAAAATGGAGGCTGGACTGGAGGTAATAGAAGGCATTACAATGACATTTAAAGTAAACTTTTACCAGTATTTTGCATATTTAAAATGATTATATCACAAAACAAAAACAAACCCACAAAAGAAAAACCACAAAAGAAAAACCACAAAAGAAAAACCACAAAAGAAAAACCACAAAAGAAAAACCACAAAAGAAAAACCACAAAAGAAAAACCACAAAAGAAAAACCACAAAAGAAAAACCACAAAACAAAAACCACAAAACAAAAACCACAAAACAAAAACCACAAAACAAAAACCACAAAACAAAAACCACAAAACAAAAACCACAAAACAAAAACCACAAAACAAAAACCACAAAACAAAAACCACAAAACAAAAACCACAAAACAAAAACCACAAAACAAAAACCACAAAACAAAAACCACAAAACAAAAACCACAAAACAAAAACCACAAAACAAAAACCACAAAACAAAAACCACAAAACCAGCATTTACTACTACTTTAATCTAAAAGATTTATATCTCCCTTCATGTCTGACCCCTAGTTAAAATGCCCATATATCCTACTTCACTATATATTACTTTTACTGTTCTACAGTATAAATGAGCCCCTTATAGTAGCGATTTTCTGCTATAAAAAAAGGACTCCATTTTTTTTTTTATTTTTATTTTTTTTTTAAACATGACAAAAAAACATGCTGCTGCTACTAATCGTCTTAGGCCTGGTTCACACCAATGCATTTTTGGTGCTTTTTTTTTGCAGAAACGCACTACAGTTCATTTATCGCTGTTTCCTATGGGACACGTTCACATATTAGCCAATTAATCAAAATAAAATCAGGCAACTAATCGATTATGAAAATAATCATTCGTTGCAGCCCTACTAAAAACGCATACATGGTTTATAGTAGGGCTGAAACAACTAATCGATTATGAAATTAATCAATTACCATTTTCATAATCGATTAATCGGCCAGTAACAAAATGGGGATAAAGTTCATTACTCTAATGATATTTACCAGATTGACCCTTTAGTAGTATATGCAAAAAAAAAAATTATAATATATATATATATATATATATATATATATATATATATATATATATATATATATATATATATATATATATATATATATATATATATATATATATATATATATATATATATATATATATATATATATATATATATATATATAATCTATCCCCTCTAATGGTATATGCACTACATATGTCCCCTCTAATGGTATATGCACTACATATGTCCCCTCTAATGGTATATGCACTACATATGTCCCCTCTAATGGTATATGCACTACATATAGCCCCTCTAATGGTATATGCACTACATATAGCCCCTCTAATGGTATATGCACTACATATAGCCCCTCTAATGGTATATGCACTACATATAGCCCCTCTAATGGTATATGCACTACATATAGCCCCTCTAATGGTATATGCACTACATATAGCCCCTCTAATGGTATATGCACTACATATAGCCCCTCTAATGGTATATGCACTACATATAGCCCCTCTAATGGTATATGCACTACATATAGCCCCTCTAATGGTATATGCACTACATATAGCCCCTCTAATGGTATATGCACTACATATAGCCCCTCTAATGGTATATGCACTACATATAGCCCCTCTAATGGTATATGCACTACATATAGCCCCTCTAATGGTATATGCACTACATATAGCCCCTCTAATGGTATATGCACTACATATAGCCCCTCTAATGGTATATGCACTACATATAGCCCCTCTAATGGTATATGCACTACATATAGCCCCTCTAATGGTATATGCACTACATATAGCCCCTCTAATGGTATATGCACTACATATAGCCCCTCTAATGGTATATGCACTACATATAGCCCCTCTAATAGTGTATATAGCTTCTAATAGTATATACAGTATATCTCTCCTCTAATGGAATATACAGTATATCTTCAATAGTGTATATACAGTATATCTCCTCTAATAGTATATATCCCCTCTAATATATACAGTATATCTCTTCTGTCTGTTATTCTCAGAGTGGATTAGATATTTTGCTCCCTAACATAGTTGGTTATTTATATTCACCACTGCATATAGAGATTTTTAAAAATAAATTGACTTTTTTTAAACATTAACTAAATTATACACCACCTTTTTTATTTTTTAGGTCATTAGCCGATTAATCAAAACAATAAATCGGCCAACTAATCGATTATGAAAATAATCGTTAGTTGCAGTCCTAGTTTATAGTGCGGCTGACTGCTCAGTATACATCGGGGTTTGGAAACAAAAATAAACGGTCCTATAGGAAAGTGCGATAACTAGAGCAGCCAATCAGCAACTGACCGCCATACGGTTTTACAGCAGTCATGTGATTGTTTGCTAGAAGGACATTATCCATTGATAATTGGGGCTTATTTAATATTCAGTACACTGAGCTATTAATGCAACAATCCCCCTCTAAAAATAATTCAATCGATGGCCCATGGCCAAGGCCAACGCCATGCCTGCCATCGATCGCCAGCGGCCAGAGCCATCGATCGCCAGCGGCCAAGGGCCAGAGCCATGCTTGCCATCGATCGCCAGCGGCCAAGGGCCAGAGCCATGCTTGCCATCGATCGCCAGCGGCCAAGGGCCAGAGCCATGCTTGCCATCGATCGCCAGCGGCCAAGGGCCAGAGCCATGCTTGCCATCGATCGCCAGCGGCCAAGGGCCAGAGCCATGCTTGCCATCGATCGCCAGCGGCCAAGGGCCAGAGCCATGCTTGCCATCGGCCAAGGGCCAGAGCCATGCTTGCCATCGATCGCCAGCGGCCAAGGGCCAGAGCCATGCTTGCCATCGATCGCCAGCGGCCAAGGGCCAGAGCCATGCTTGCCATCGATCGCCAGCGGCCAAGGGCCAGAGCCATGCTTGCCATCAATCGCCAGCGGCCAAGGGCCAGAGAAATGCTTGCCATCAATAGCCACGGGCCAGATCTATCTATCACCAGTGGCAAAGGACCAGAGCCATGCTTGCCATCAATCGCCAGTGGCAAAGGGGAGGCATGCTTCCTAGTCACCAGCAGTGGCAAGAGGAATGCATGCTTCCCATTGATCAGCAGTAGATTTTAGCATGGATTCCCCTGGAGTTGAGCTCTGCAGCTTTGTGTTCAGGCTTGAACACAATTCATAGGGAAGATTAGACATTCAGATTGGAACATTTAAACAAAGTGCAGTAAAAATGAATGTAACCCAGAGCTTCTAACTCAACATATCAAACATCACTTACCAAACCAACATGGCAGCAGCAGCAAGCCATGTGCTCCATCAGTAGACCAACAGGGCAGACTGCTCCAAAAGTGGGCGTATTTATATGGAAAGCAGACATTTTTTTTTTCCAACTTTATTTGGGACAGCACATACCTGACAAATCTAACAAACTCTCCAAATAAGTTCAAATAACTCTTATTTTCTTTTGCAAGCAGAGTTGGGACTTGTAGCTGTTCCTGGACAGCTGCAGATAAGAGGAAATAAAGTAAAAATGATAAAAAAAACACAAACTGCAAACTGCATGGGGGACTAGAAAAGGTCAGCTGACACTCTTCAACTTTAACCCCTGATTGCCCAGATTCAGTGTTGCTTTTGCAAAAAAAAAAAAAAAAAAAGGCAAAATAAAAAAAAAGAAGAAAAATTTAAATAGAAAAATAAAGAACAAAAAAAAAGAAAAAAGAAAAAAAAAAAAAAGAAGAAAATAAAGAAAAAAAAAACACACACATTGCCTTTTCAGTGCGTTTTTTTTTAATCTGTTGTGTAAAAAAACAAAACAAACAAAAAACGCATAATGCGTTCTTCATGCTTTTTTTCTCCATGGTGGGGGGGGGAATGGATATGGGACTCAAAAAGCACGCTCAAAAACAAGTCATGTTGCTTTTTTTTCGTTGAGTTAACATAGTGTCAAGTAGTCAAGTATACTACTACAACTATAGTGGAAGATGTATTTTTTTGGTGCGTTTTTCACAAAACGCGCTAAAGACGCAAAGCACACAGGGCTTTTCAAAAGGAGAGCCCACAGGTTCACATGAAATACATAGTATTTAAAGGGGATTGGCACCTCTGGCACACTGGAAAGCTGCCGAAGCTCAGCAAAGGCCATAAACGTATAGAATTAAGTCATACCAAGGTCTCTATAGTAACATCAAATGTGATTGGTCGGTATGGGTTGGCTGCCAAGCATCCCAGATCACACGGGACAGCCCAGGGATTGTGGACGCGGTTTGAAAAGGTCGGCGTCCTGCAGGGTGTCCGGATTATGGGGTGGCGGTGGGGTGATAGTGTAGGGAATGCAGGGTGCCTGGCACTGTAGCCGAGGTTTAGTTGCAGCTTCAATAAAGAGGCAAAACACCATGATAAGGAAAGCCACCACTGACACCAATGATATGGAGCTTCTTTATATCAGTCACCAACCATAGGGTTTATTTTATCTCACATACACCAATAATGGGGCTAATTTCTACTCCCAATGGCACCAGGTGCCAGTCAAGGGGAACGGTTGGTTGTAACATGGGAATGTGATGGGCCTGAGCTCAGGGAACGTGTGCCCCAGGGAATTCTGGGGTCTTTCAGAGGAGTCGGTTGGAAGAGCTGCTGTGGACACTGCACCTCTGGCCATGGACACTAACATTTTGTTGGCCAGGGTCCACAAGCTGGCCCTCCAAGGTCAGGGTGAACGGCTTTTCTGTCTCCTTACACTTGAGATGTCCCCCCCTCCACTGCCACCTACAGGGGCCCCCGGATGCTAGGGCCAGCAGACGCACCCATCCTCCTTCCCGTCTGAGCCCCATTCCTTCAAGGCCTTCCCATTCCCCTTCCACCACCCACGTCCCCCCTGGAGCTGCTGTTGCTACTGATCCTGGCTCTCCCCCCCCCCGCTGCCACCCGCCGCAGAAACTCTCCCCGGCGGGTCCCCCCACCATTTGTACACAGCCCGGGCCGGGGCTCCTCTTGCCCGGCCCGCTCCCAGAGCCCAAGAGTCCTCCTGCGGTCCGTTCGGGCTCCTCTGACTGTCCCTCCACTTGGGTGCCCCGCCCCTGCTCACTGCTTGTGGGTGCCGGTTACCGCTGTCCTTGGTTCCCCCCGGGGGTGGGAGGGCCACCCGGAGATTGTCCAGCGGCACCAGACCCCAGGAATGCCAGCCCAGAGCTGCTTCATGGGCCTCACATCCTTCTTCCTCCACGCTACTTGGATCTGCTGGCGTGTCACTGCCAGCGTCTCTGCTTGCGCCCAGCAGGGTTGGAGAGTCAAATTTTGATGCTCTCCACTCTTCCTATGCCAGATCCACTGTGCATCCACATATCCCTGTGGCATGTACATCCCTGCCATCCCCTGTACCCGGCTGGGTGGGGGATGGCAGGGATGTACATGACACTCACCCCCTGCAGTGTACCCACCTGGGTGAGGGATGTTAGAGCTGCCCATGCCGCTCACCCCCTGCTGCTGATCCCCACCTTCCCACGTCCCCCTGCACCCAGCTCACTGACCTCTGACCATCAGCAGCTACCTGCACCCGGCTGGGCTGGAGCTTCCTTCCAGACGCCTGCTGCCACAGCCTCTCCCCACCATCTCCCTGCGCCCGGCAGGGTGGGAGATTCCCATTGCGGGCATGCCAATGAGACTTTGCCCCTGCCTGCTGCGCGGCAGCTTCCTTGGACATTCGGGAACTGGCTGCAGGGGTTCTGTGCTTATGCCGGGAGTGCTTTGTGAGCATTTTCCGGAGTTAGCTGCACCACTTTTTTGCTACCTTGATCTCATTTGTGGTGCCTACAAAGTGTATGGGGGCCAGTGTTGGTTCCACTATGACACGCAGTTCCATCAAAAAAGTAATCAAGTAAGGAGTTCCGCTTTGATTGCCCGGACGGTAGCCTGTGGTTATAGCCTTCCTCCTTTCAGTCCCCAGCTTGGCGATCCCTCCGGAGCATCGGCTGCCCCCAAAAAAGGTCTATGCTGGCTATTCAATGAGAGCCACTTGAAGTGGTACACTGTGTGCGGTTTTAAACACGACTGCTCACTTTGCGGGGCTGCTCACCCAGCCAGCCGGTGCTTCCAAAAGGGAAAACAACCTATTTCCCGGCTGGGGCCAAGCCTGAAATTTCTAAACCGGAGGACCCCGGTGATTGTCTCAGAGAAGCTTCCCTGGCTAGACCGGTACTCCATAGCGAAAGCCTTGATCTTAAGGGATGGTTTAAACCGTGGTTTTTGGATCCCCTTTACTCCTTCGGATGTGCCGACCATGGCACCCAATTTGAAAACGGGCGTTCAATTGAAGTCTGTGGTGGCCGAGAATCTCCAGAAGGAATTGGACTTGGGGCGCATGGCGGGCCCTTTTGATCTCCCCCCCTTTCCACAACCTGAGTTGTTTCCCCCCTCGGTGTGGTCCCCAAAAGGGCTGAGGGAAAATTCCACCTTATCCACCACTTGCCCTATCCTTCTGGCTCCTCAGTCAATGATGGCATCGACAAGGCGCTCCACTTGATCAGAGTGGCTGGTCCTTCGGCCTTGCTGGCCAAGGCGGACATTGAGTCCGCCTCTTCCCGGTCCACCTGCTGGGATACTATTTTCAGGGAAGCTACTTTTTTGACATGTGCCTTCCCATGGGCTGTGCCATTTCTTGTTATTTATTTTTTTTACTTTTCAGTAGTTTACTTGAATGGGTAGTTGTCCAGGCAGCTGGTTTGCATACTGTATTACACCATTTGGATGGCTTCCTCTTTGTGGGCCCAGCTGACAGCAGCAAATGGTTTTCTATCCCGCTGTCAGCTGACAAGACTGAATGCCCTGTGAAGGTTCTGGCCTTCTTGGGTATTGAAATCAACACCATGGAGATGGTTTTCTGGCTGCCCAGTGACAAGCTGGCTAGGCTACTCACCCTGATCTGCTTGGCAAAAGGGGCTAAAAAACTGCAGTTAAAACAACTTTAGTCTTTGCTGGATCACGTGGTCTTTGCATGCCGCATCATCTGCATGGGGGGGGGCTTTCTGTAGATGCCTGGCATAGGCCACAAAGGGAGTGGCTGCCCCCCCACCACCATGCGCGATGACTTGGGGATGTGGCTATCCTTTCTCCAGTCCTACAACGGGCAGTCTTGTTGGTTGCTGGAGGAGGTACTGAACTTACAGCTGGAGCTATACACTGATGAGGCAGGCTCCTGTGGTTTTGGCGCCTTTTTCCAAGGGGAGCGGTCTGCTGGCCGTTCCCCTTGTTGGCTGGCCTCATGGGCCTACATGGATCTTTTGGGCACCCTCACACTGCTGGAGCTCTTTCTGATTATTGTCACCATTGAGTGTTGGGGGGAAGGGGTTGCGCAATCGCCAGGTGGTTTTCTGGTCCGATAACATGAACGTGGTGCAGGTGGTCAGTCAACAGTCTGCCAGATCCCCTCCTGTCGTGTCGTTACTGCGTTTTTTGGTTTTAAAGTGCCTTCAGTTTAACGTTTGCTTTAGAGCTAGGCATGTCCCTGGAACTGCTAATATTGCAGATCCTCTCTCTCGTTCACAGTTCGATTGTTTACACGCCCTCGTCCCGTCTGCTTCCCTGGAGGGCCTCCCCTGTCTGGCCTACTTGTGGAACCTTGTTTCCGAACTTTGCTAGATCTCCTCCGGGCGTCACTGTCCCCTTGGATGCAGGCGTCGTACTGTCATGTGTGGTACAAATGGGTCCAGGTGTAGTGAGATTTCCATCCTGTCTTTACAGGAAAGACGCGTGGCTTTATTTTCTTACCTTGTTTATTTACTACAAAAAGGTTCTTCTGGTTCCACGGTTTAGTCGGCTATGTCTGCTGTGTTGTTCTGGTTTCAGCTCCTTGGGTGAGGGGACACCACAAAAGTGTTTCCCACCCGTTGGGTTCTGCGGGGTTGGAGATGTACAACTCATTTCCTCGATTTCCAGCGTCCGGTTTCCCTCCCTATTCTCTTTGGTATTCTTTCCCTGTTGCTGTCCATTTGCTTTTCCCTGTTCGAGACCCTCCTCTTCCAAGTGGCTTTCCCATGGGCATTTTTCGGGGCCTTTCGCATCGGCGAACTGGTTTCGAAATCGACGTCCTCAGTGGGCGGAGTCCGGGCAGAGGACGTTACCTTCTCTGAGCGCTGCATGTAGGTTCTGTTGCACACATCAAAAACCAACAGCTTTGGCAGGGGCAGAAGGGTTGTTTTGTACCCTTGCAGGGGCCCCTCCATTCGCGTGACTTTGCTACCCACTCTTTTCTAATCAGCGCTGCCACTGAGGCTTTGGGCATGAATTTCTCTGATACGGAACGCCAGCGTTTGGGTAGGTGGGAATCTGGCCCACTACCCTCTCTGCAGTAGTGCGATGGGCAGCACGGGGAGAGTCGGGAGCCAAGAGAGCAGAGAGAGTATTATCTGTCAATTCCCACCCTCTCTCTGGTGACCCTGATTTAAGGAGTGTGTCACGATCAGGAGTGAGGCCGAAATGCTGAGAGGGCTCCCCTTGCGGCCGAGCGCAGCACAACCCTGAAGTTGACACAGGGATGCAGTGCCCACAGTAGCACAGGTTGCCAGGTAGCAGCAGCAGAGGCCAAGTACGGAGCAAGCAGGCCTAGATGGGCAACTGTGCTAGGAAGTCCGAGAGTAGGCAGCGGAAGTCCAGAGAATAGTCAAACAGGCCGGGATCAGGTGCAGGAAGCAGATCAGGAACGTCGGGTACAAGCCAGGAGTCAGAGCCAGGAGAACAACAGGAGCAGGTCAAGCAAGCCGGGTCGGTACACTGGAGATCGGAAAACAGGAAACACGGGTACAGGTTCACAGGAGAGCTGACGATAATCCAGCAATGCGGGAGTGTCAGGCGATCGTTTAAATGGACGAGATGACCGGGTCACGTCGTGAGCGCGTTGGAGCGATCGTACGTCTACGTCGAGTACGTTGTGTATTCGTGGCATCGTATGCCCGCCCGGTTAGACGTAGCGTCGGTCGTTCGTCTAGAAACTACCTTGCGCTTACGTAGGCGCCGACGCGCGTTAACACGAACGTACCTCGTGATATTGCGGCTATTTCCCTGACAGTGCCTCCCCCCAAGGGGCAGCCTCCGGATGCCCAACCGAGCCCATTTTTCAGGATACCGGCTGCGGAACCTATGTAAAAGTTTAGGAGCATGTACGTGGTTGGCAGGCTCCCATGAGTTTTCCTCAGCAGAATACCCCTTCCATTTAATTAAAAACTGGATGGTCCTACCTCTCCGACGACAGTCGAGGATGGACTCCACTTCGTACTCGGTTTCTTCACCAACCTGAACTGGAGGCGGGGGCATTTCTTCTCTTCCTGAAAATGGACTAAAGGTAACAGGTTTAAGGAGGGAGACATGAAATATGGGATGGATTTTAAACGATTCAGGCAAAACAAGTTCAAAGGCTACGGGATTAATCTCCCGTTTGATCTCAAAAGGACCCAGAAATTTAGGTCCCAGTTTCCGGGAAGGACAAGGCAGTTTAAGATTTGCTGCTGAAAGCCACACCTTATCCCCTGTCTTGAAGGTAGGGTTGACTCTCTTCCTCTTATCATACTGCTTCTTGTATTCCTCCTGGGCCCTTCTCATGGAATCTTGCAGTGCTTGATAGTTCGAGTGAATGAGATTTACTCTGTCTTGGACTGCCGGGACAGACGATTCAGGAATGGTGTTAGGCAGGAATGAAGGGTGGAATCCGTAGTTTGCCCAGAAGGGTGACTGGTTGGTGGAGGCGTGCACTGAGTTATTATATGCGAATTCCGCACAAGGTAACAAGGAAACCCAATCATCCTGGGAGAAGGAGCAGAAGCATCGCAGGTATTGCTCCAATGTTTGGTTTGTCCTTTCGGTTTGTCCGTTACTCTGTGGGTGATAGGCAGACGACAAACATATCTTAATTGAGAGCAACCTACACAGTTCTTTCCAAAATTTGGAGGTGAATTGTACCCCTCTGTCCGATACAATGCTATCAGGTACCCCGTGTAACCGGACTATCTCCTTTATAAAAGTTTTTGCCGTATCTAGGGCAGAGGGGGTCCCTTTTAGCGGCAAAAAATGCGCCATTTTGGACAGGCGGTCTACGACTACCAAGATGGCCGTAAACCCTTCAGAGGGAGGTAGTTCCACAATAAAATCCATGGAAATTTCTTTCCATGGTTTCTCCGGGACTGGCAGTGGCCTTAACAGACCCCAGGGTCTGGTGTTGGATCCCTTATTGCGCTGGCAGATGGTGCAGGAATCCACGTATAATTTACAGTCCGCCCTTAAAGTAGGCCACCATAGGGACCGCCGTACAAGGTCTGTCGTTTTCCACACTCCAAAGTGGCCTGCGAGTTGGTGGTCATGGAAGGTCTTCAATACCAGTAACCTGGCCTGTTGGGGAACAAAAATCTTGTCCTGGCGCCATAGAAGCCCTCCTTGGCTCCTCAGGGAAGAAACTTCGGTCTCCGTACACTGCCTAGTAGCCAGTTCGATAGAAGACCTTAGGTCTGGTTGCATTAACAGGAAATTTTGGGGAGACAGAATTGTACTGGGTGGAGCTCCTTCAGGGGTATCAGGAAACATCCTAGATAAAGCATCCGCTTTGCTGTTCTTAGATCCCGGGCGGTAGGTAAGGTGGAAGTTGAATCTTGAAAAGAACAGAGCCCATCGGGCCTGTCGGGGTCTCAGACGTCTGGCCGTACGGAGATACTCCAAGTTCTTATGGTCCGTAAAGATTAGAATGGGGTGAGCGGCACCTTCCAGGAGGTACCTCCATTCTTCAAGAGCGGCTTTGATCGCTAGAAGTTCCGGTCCCCTACATCATAGTTCTTCTCTGGGGGACTCATCTTCCGAGAGAAAAAGGCTACGGGATGCAGTAAAGCTTTGGGACCTTGGCGTTGGGATAAGATCGCCCCGGTGGCCACCTCCGAGGCATCAACCTCTAGCACGAAGGGCAAGGCGGGATCTGGATGCTGCAGGATGGGCGCAGAGGTAAAAAGGATCTTGAGCTGATCAAAGGCGGACTGAGCTGCTGGGGACCAGTGGAACTTGGTGTGCTGGCGAGTGGTCAAGGTGATGGGGGCTACGATGGTGGAGAATCCCCATATGAATCTTCGGTAGAAGTTTGCGAACCCGATAAACCTCTGTACACCCTTTTTGTCGGAAGGAGCGGGCCAATCCAGGATGGATTTTACTTTCTGCGGGTCCATGGCAATTCCACCTGTGGAAATAATGAGTCCCAAGAAATGGATGGATTCCTTCTCAAAATCACACTTCTCGGCTTTGGCATATAACCCGTGAGTTCTAAGAATACATAGTACTTTCTTAACATGTACCCTGTGAAGTTCTAGTGAGGTTGAAAAAATCAGAATGTCGTCAAGGTAGGCGACAACAAAGTGGTCAAGGTGCTCCCGAAAGATATCATTAATGAAATGCTGAAAGGTTTCCGGGGCATTACATAGTCCAAAGGGCATGACTAAATACTCAAAGTGACCAAATCTTGTTCTGAAGGCGGTCTTCCACTCGTCCCCTTCCCGGATACGGACAAGATTATAAGCCCCACGTAGATCAAGTTTCGTAAAGATACGTGAGGTATGGAACCTCTGGAGGAGTTCAGGGATAAGCGGAAGAGGATAACGGTTTTTGAGGGTAATATTATTTAATTCCCGATAGTCCACACATGGTCTTAGGGTCTTATCTTTTTTCTCCACAAAGAAGATACCTGCTCCGGCAGGGGATGAAGAGGGACGAATGAATCCTTTGGCCAGGTTTTCGTCAATGTATTGTCTCAGAGCCTCCAGTTCAGTCTCCGAAAGGGGAAATATCCGACCAAAAGGAATGGAGGCCCCGGGTAACAATTCAATGGGGCAGTCATAGGGGCGGTGTGGAGGTAGGATATCGACTTTCCTCTTGTCAAACACGTCTCGGAATTCCTGGTAGACTGTTGGTATGTGAGAAGCCGGACTGGGTACAGGTTGTACAGTCAGACAACTGGACAGGTTGCGAGGGACGGAATCTAGGCAGTGCTGCTGGCAGTAGGCAGATGTGAAGGAGACCACCCTTGTGGGCCAATCGATCTGAGGGTTGTGCGCCTGTAGCCAAGGGATCCCTAGGATAACAGGGAACATCGGGGAGCTCAGAACATCGAATTTAAGGAATTCCCGGTGACCCGAATCGGTGACCGTCAGGATGGGACTAGTTTCCTTGGTGACATGACCTGAACTAGGTAAGGAGCCATCGGCCAAACGGACGGTCAGTCTCTGTTCCTTGAGGTTCAGTGGGAGAGCCAGGCTCCTAGCCAAGGTTAAGTCAAGAAAGCAGCTGCAGGCTCCAGAGTCAATGATGGCTTGTAGAGGGATCCTGCTGCCTGCCACCATCAATGAGACTGGAAGAGTGATGTGGGCAGAAGCTGACTTAGCTACCTGAAGATGAGATGGGGTGCTTGGGACTGGTTTACTCGGCCTTGTGGGGCAGTAGTTAATGAAATGTCCCGATTTCCCACAGTAAAAACAGAGGTGTGCCTGACGGCGAAGGAGTCTCTCTTCGGAGGTTAAAGCGGGACGGGGAGTGCCCTCCAGAACGGGAGCTACTGCTGGATGAGCTGAAGGTGGGACCTGGATGGAGCAAGTAGTCCGAGAGCGTTCAGACTGACGTTCCCGTAGACGCCTGTCGAGCTGGATGGCGAGAAAAATGAGGTCCTCAAGAGTAGTGGGGGTCTTCAATCTGGCCAACTCGTCCTTAAGGGCTTCGGACAACCCCATACGATAGTGAAATTTTAGTGCTGCTTCGTTCCAGCCGGAGTCAGAGCTCCAGGTACGGAATGCTACTGAATAGTCCTCCGCAGGTCGCCCACCCTGGCGAAGGGCGTACAAAGTTGCTTCGGCTGTAGCTGTCCGGAAAGGGTCATCATACAAGCGGGCCATGGCTTCAAAGAACAAGTCCAAAGTATCCACGTAAGGGCTGCATTGCTCCAGCAGGCCGTGGGCCCATGTCTGGGGATCGTCCCTTAGTAATGAAATGGTGAACCCCACCTTGGTTGCTTCTGAAGAAAAGGTCTGAGGTTGCAGGGAGAAGTAGAGAAAACATGAGTTCTTGAAGGATCTGAATCTTCTTCGGTCCCCGAAGAAGCGCTCCGGGGCTGGGACTCGTGGTTCTGGGGCAGCTGAGATTGTAGAAGCAGGAACTTGACCAGAGAAGGTGGATGGTTCAAGCGGCGTTCCTTCAGCCAATGATGGGGCTGGGACTCGTGGTTCTGGGGCTGGGACTCGTGGTTCTGGGACTCGTGGTTCTGGGGCAGCTGAGATTGTAGAAGCAGGAACTTGACCAGAGAAGGTGGATGGTTCAAGCGGCGTTCCTTCAGCCAATGATATTTCTCTCGGAGCTCCTGAATAGCTGGAGTAAGGGCCGTAAGTTCTTGTAAAACGGCCTCCAATGGGGAGGAACCTCTGTCGACCTCTGACATGGCTGGATTATACTGTCACGATCAGGAGTGAGGCCGAAATGCTGAGAGGGCTCCCCTTGCGGCCGAGCGCAGCACAACCCTGAAGTTGACACAGGGATGCAGTGCCCACAGTAGCACAGGTTGCCAGGTAGCAGCAGCAGAGGCCAAGTACGGAGCAAGCAGGCCTAGATGGGCAACTGTGCTAGGAAGTCCGAGAGTAGGCAGCGGAAGTCCAGAGAATAGTCAAACAGGCCGGGATCAGGTGCAGGAAGCAGATCAGGAACGTCGGGTACAAGCCAGGAGTCAGAGCCAGGAGAACAACAGGAGCAGGTCAAGCAAGCCGGGTCGGTACACTGGAGATCGGAAAACAGGAAACACGGGTACAGGTTCACAGGAGAGCTGACGATAATCCAGCAATGCGGGAGTGTCAGGCGATTGTTTAAATGGACGAGATGACCGGGTCACGTCGTGAGCGCGTTGGAGCGATCGTACGTCTACGTCGAGTACGTTGTGTATTCGTGGCATCACCGCGTATGCCCGCCCGGTTAGACGTAGCGTCGGTCGTTCGTCTAGAAACTACCTTGCGCTTACGTAGGCGCCGACGCGCGTTAACACGAACGTACCTCGTGATATTGCGGCTATTTCCCTGACAGAGTGGCTCTCTAGGGACCCTGAAGTAAGTGGGGGGGCTCTCTGGGGACCCTGATGTAAGGGGGGTTCTCTGAGGACCCTGATGCAAGGCGCAGGCTATCTGGGGACTCTAATGTAAGGCGTATGACTTTCTTCACTTCACTGCTATGGGCTCTAGCTGCAGATCTTTTGTAGACCTGTTCTTTTCCGCCTACCACTTGTGACAAGACAACCCCAGACCTATACTTCAGGCATCAGTCCGGACAGCAAACTCTTCTGAAGTATGGGGCCACCAATATAGGCTGTTTACACAGGGCTTTATTCAGATTTTGGAAAGCTGCTTCAGCCTTGGAATTCCACTTAATCGCTACACAGGAGCTTTTGCCTTTGGTGAGGTCAGTTAAGGGTGCTGCCATTGTAGAAAAGTTTGGGATGAACTTCTAATACCCAACCATGCCTAGGAAGGTTCTCACTTGTTTCTTGGTGGCAGGACCGGTTCAGTCTTTAATAGCTTCTACCTTATGGACTTGGGTTTGATTAGGCCCTTCCCAATGGTGTATCCCAGATACTAGGCCTCTTCTAACCCTATTGCCGCGTACACACGAGCGGACTTTTCAACATCCAAAGTCCGAAGGACTGAGTCCGTCAGACTATCCGATCGTGTGTGGGCTGCAACGGACTTTTGACTCGCCAAAGTCGGAAGGACTTTAGAATATGGAACATGCTTCAAATTTTTCCGAAGGAACTCCGCCGGACCCGGTCCCCTTCGAAAAATCCGCTCGTGTGTATGCTACTCCGACGTCATCACGTTCGAATCCGTCGGAGTTTAGTGTGATCGTGTGTGGCCAAGTCCGCTCAGCCGAAAAGTCTGTCAGAACTCCGTCGGAATTCCAGCAGAACTCCGACGGAACTCCTTCGGAAGTCTGTCGGACATAAGTCCTCTCGTGTGTACGGGGCTTATGGCACACTTTGGGTTCGCGGTTAAGCTGGCATTTCTAATGGAATTTATGACAGCCTGGACTTTAGGTAGGTGGCATTCTCAATCTGTTCTCCAAAGAATAGTGTGGGCTAAGAATCTCATCCACTATCTGCTGGAATGTAGCGGAAGCTCCATTTAACCCAAAGGGCATCTGCACATACTGCCATAATCCCTCCGGAGTTGCATTTTTTTTTTGCTTCCTCTGTCAGGGAAAGCTGCCAATACATAGTTGCATAGTAAGGAAGGTTGAAAAAAGACAAACTGCCATCATTCCCAACCTATGTGTGTGGTATTGCAATGTATATCCCTGTAGGTTGAGGTCGTTCAGGTGCTTATTTAATATTTTTCTGAAACTATTGTGCGTTACTGCCAGTTTCACATCATATAGTTCTGTGTGCGTTACTGCCAGTTTCACGGCATATCGTTTTGTGTGCATTACTGCCAGTTTAATGCCATATAGTTCTATGCATCATTTCTGTATGTTTGGCACATTATATTGCAGTATATTATAGTGTATCCGAGTACTCAAATTAAAGTGCACCAAACACCTCTTTACATTGATTAAAGTGCATCTACATACAGATTTCAACTTCTTTACATTAGCGCCGCCCCCTCCCAATAATGTCTGAGAGGACAACAAGGAGAGGCAGACGTTTCCTTGGCAATGTAAGGTGGCCAGCAACAAATTTGTCCACAGGCAAAGGTGGACGTGGTGGTCAGTCCTCAGGCAGGGCATCATTTCCTTTGTTTAGCGAGTTTGCCCATGCTATCCAGCCACAGCATGCAGAGGAGGTGGTGGACTGGCTTACTAAACCTTCCTCATCCTCCTCATCTTCTGTCACGCAAGCAGAGACAAGTGTGCAGTCCCCTGCAGTTGCCAGAGTGGATAAACCTGCTTCCTTGTCCACATCTATTCCTGCTATAACCCTAACATCAGCCATTGAGGAGTCATTTGACCACAGCATCAGCCACTTGCTCCTTCATGATGCCCAACCATTACTGGGTTCAGATGTTAGTTCTGAGGATGACAATGATGATGATTGGGTGCCAGAGCAGAGGAGGAAACTGAAGGGGAGGCAGCATAACCCCAAAAAGAGCGACATCAAGAAAGTAGAGAGCTAAAACGTGGCCTGGATCGGCATGTGAGAGGAAGTGTGTCTCACAGCTCCGCTCTAAGATCCGCCGATTGATCCTCTCCCAGCAGCAATCCGCGGCCACAAAATGGCTTCCCAGCCAGATACCGACCTCCTCACCCTCCCGGACCAACCACTGGCTCTCTGCACCCGCTGGAAGGCAAGAAAATTGGAGGAAAGCATGCCCTCCAAAATACAACATGGCACCGCTGCGGCCATGGTACAGCGCACACCACGTGGCAATAACAGGCCAAGGGGAGGACAGGCCAGAAGATCACAGAAGCTCCAGGGTCCTCCAAAACCTTTTTTATGGATAAAAAAAAAAAGCTGTTATCTCCCGACTCAGTTGTCTGGGCCTTTTTCAGCACATCTGCAGCAGATCGCACTGTTGCTATCTGCAAACTGTGCCTCAGTCACATCAAACATGGCAAAAACACAAACCATTTGAGTACCACATGCCTAACAAGGCATTTAAAGTCCAATCACTCCGGCAAGAGCACCTAAAAGCCACACAAAAGGGGCAGAAATCTGTCCCTCCTCCTCACCCATTTCAGTCTGCCCCTGCGATACTGAGTGATTACCTTTCAACAGCCTCCACTGACAGAGATGATGGTATAGCACAGGGTGTCCCAGGCCCTAACAGTACATCTGCCAGGAGCACACCACCAGCTGTAGCTGTAGCTGTGTGATTTTACCCCTCTGTCTCTCTGTCCCTCTCTTTCTCTCTTTTTTTTAACCCCCTGTCTCTCTGTCCCTCTTTTTCTACCTCTGTACCTCTGTCCCTCTCACTGTCCCTCTTTTTCTACCTCTGTCCCTCTCTCTGTCCCTCTTTTTCTACCTCTGTACCTCTCTCTGTCCCTCTTTTTTCTACCTCTGTCCCTCTCTCTGTCCCTCTCTCTGTACCTCTGTCCCTCTCTGTCCCTCTTTTTCTATCTCTGTCCCTCTTTTTCTACCTCTGTCCCTCTTTTTCTACCTCTGTCCCTCTCTCTGTCCCTCTCTTTCTCTCTCTCTCTCTCTTTTTTTACCCCTCTGTCTCTCTCTGTCCCTCTCTTTCTCTCTCTCTCTCTCTCTCTTTTTAACACCTCTGTCTCTCTCTGTCCCTCTCTTTCTCTCTCTCTTTTTTTTACCCCTCTGTCTCTCTGTCCCTCTCTCTCTCAATCCTCTGTCTCTCCACCTGTCTCTCTCTCTCTCTCTCTCTGTCTCTCTCTACACTTCTGTCTCTCTCACTGTACACTTCTGTCTCTCTCTACACTTCCGTCTCTCTCTCTCTCTCTCTCTACACCACTGTCTCTCTCTCTCTCTCTCTCTCTACACCTCTGTCTCTCTCTCTCTACACCTCTGTCTCTCTCTCTCTACACCTCTGTCTCTCTCTCTCTCTCTACACCTCTGTCTCTCTCTCTCCCTCTCTCTCTCTCTCTCTCTCTACACCTCTGCCCCTCTCTCTCTCTCCCTCTCTCTCTCTACACCTCTGTCTCTCCCTCTCTCTACACCTCTGTCTCTCCCTCTCTCTCTCTACACCTCTGTCTCTCCCTCTCTCTCTCTACACCTCTCTCTCTCTCTCGACACCTCTCTCTCTCTACACCTCTCTCTCTCTCTACACCTCTCTCTCTCTACACCTCTCTCTCTATTTACACCTCTCTCTCTCTCTACGCCTCTCTCTCTCTCTCTCTCTACACCTCTGTGTCTCCCTCTCTCTCTCTACACCTCTCTCTCTCCCTCTCTACACCTCTGTCTCTCTCTCTCTCTGTCTGTCTACACATCTGTCTCTCTACACCTCTGTCTCTCTCCCTCTCTCTCTCTCTACACTTCTGTCTCTCTCTCTCTCTGTCTCTCTGTCTCTCTCCACCTCTGTCTCTCTCTCTCTCTCTACACCTCTGTCTCTCTCTCTGTCTCTCTCTCTGTCTCTCCCTCTCTCTCTCTCTCTCTCTCTTTCCACCTGTGTCTCTCTCTCTCTACACCTCTGTCTCTCCCTCTCTCTCTCTCTACACTTCTGTCTCTCTCTCTCTCTGTCTCTCTCTCTCTCTCTCTCTCTCCACCTCTGTCTCTCTCTCTCTCTACACCTCTCTCTCTGTCTCTCTCTCTACACCTCTGTGTCTCTCTCTCTCTCTCTCTCTCTCCACCTCTGTCTCTCTCTCTCTCTACACCTCTGTCTCCCTCTCTCTACACCTCTGTCTCTCTCTCTCTCTCTCTACACCTCTCTCTCTCTCTACACCTCTCTCTCTACACCTCTCTCTCTCTACACCTCTCTCTCTCTCTACACCTCTCTCTCTCCCTCTCTACACCTCTGTCTCTCTCTCTCTACACCTCTGGCTCTCTCTCTCTACACCTCTGGCTCTCCCTCTCCCCCTCTCTCTCTCTACACCTCTGTCTCTCCCTCTCTCTCTCTACACTTCTGTCTCTCTCTCTCTCTCTCACTCCACCTCTGTCTCTCTCTCTCTCTACACCTCTGTCTCTCTCTCTCTCTACACCTCTGTCTCTCTCTCTCTCTCTCTCTCTCTACACCTCTGTGTCTCTCTCTCTATACACCTCTGTCTCTCCCTACACCTCTGTCTGTCTCTCTCTCTCTCTCTCTCTCTCTCTCTCCACCTCTCTCTCTCTCTCTCTCTCTACACCTCTGTCTCTCTCTACACCTGTCTCTCCCTCTCCCTCTCTCCCTCTCTCTCTCTCTCCCTCTCTCCCTCTCTCTACACCTCTGTCTCTCCCTCTCTCTCTCTCTACACCTCTGTCTCTCCCTCTCTCTCTCTACACCTCTGTCACTCTCTCTCTCTACACCTCTGTGTCTCCCTCTCTCTCTCTACACCTCTCTCTACACCTCTCTCTCTCTCTTTCTCTCTCTCGCTACATCTACATCTCTCTCTCTCTCTCTCTCTCTACACCTCTCTCTCTCTACACCTCTCCCTCTCTCTACACCTCTCTCTCTCTCTCTACACCCCTCTCTCTCTCTCTACAACTCTCTCTACACCTCTGTGTCTCTCTCTCTCTCTCTCTCTCTCTCTCTCCCTCTCTACACCTGTCTCTCTCTCTCTCTACACCTCTCTCTCTCTCTCTCTCTCTCTCTACACCTCTCTCTCTCTCTCTACACCTCTCTCTCTCTCTCTCTACACCTCTCTCTCTCTCTCTCTACATCTCTGTCTCTCTCTGTCTCTCTCTCTCTCTCTCTCTCTACACCTCTGTCTCTCTCTCTCTACACCTCTGTCCCTCTCTCTCTCTCTCTCTACACCTCTGTCTCTCTCTCTCTCTACACTTCTCTCTCTCTCTCTCTCTCTACACCTCTGTCTCTCTCTCTCTCTACACCTCTGTCTCTCTCTATCTCTCTCTCTCTACACCTCTATCTCTCTCTCTACATCTCTCTCTCTCTCTCTACACCTCTCTCTCTCTACACCTCTCTCTCTCTCTCTCTCTACACCTCTGTCTCTCTCTCTCTCTCTCTACACCTCTGTCTTTCTCTCTCTCTCTCTCTCTCTCTACACCTCTGTCTCTCTCTCTACACCTCTGTCTCTCTCTCTCTACCTCTGTCTCTCTCTCTCTCTCTCTCTCTCTCTACACCTCTGTCTCTCTCTCTCCCTCTCTCTCTCTCTCTACGCCTCTCTCTCTCTCTCACTACACCTCTGTTTCTCCCTCTCTCTCTCTACACCTCTCTCTCTCCCTCTCTACACCTCTGTCTCTCTCTCGCTCTCTCTCTGTGTCTCTCTCTCTACACCTCTGTCTCTCTACACCTCTGTCTCTCCCTCTCTCTCTCTCTCTACACTTCTGTCTCTCTCTCTCTGTCTCTCTGTCTCTCTGTCTCTCTCTCTCTCTCTCTCTCCACCTCTGTCTCTCTCTACACCTCTGTCTCTCTCTCTCTCTGTCTCTCTCTCTGTCTCTCTGTCTCTCTCTCCACCTCTGTCTCTCTCTCTCTCTACACCTCTGTCTCTCCCTCTCTCTCTCTCTCTCTCTACACTTCTGTCTCTCTCTCTCTCTGTCTCTCTCTCTCTCTCCACCTCTGTCTCTCTCTCTCTACACCTCTGTCTCTCTGTCTCTGTCTCTCTCTCTACACCTCTGTCTCTCTCTCTCTCTGTTTCTCTCTCTACACCGCTGTCTCTCTCTCTCTCTCCACCTCTGTCTCTCTCTCTCTCTACACCTGTCTCTCCCTCTCCCTCTCTCTACACCTCTGTCTCCCTCTCTCTACACCTCTCTCTCTCTCTCTCTACACCCCTCTCTCTCTCTACACCTCTCTCTCTACACCTCTCTCTCTCTCTCTCTCTCTCTCTACACCTCTCTCTCTCCCTCTCTACACCTCTGTCTCTCTCTCTCTCTACACCTCTGTCTCTCCCTCTCTCCCTCTCTCTCTCTACACCTCTGTCTCTCCCTCTCTCTCTCTACACTTCTGTCTCTCCCTCTCTCTCTCTACACTTCTGTCTCTCTCTCTCTCCACCTCTGTCTCTCTCTCTCTACACCTCTGTCTCTCTCTCTCTCTACACCTCTGTGTCTCTCTCTCTCTCTCTCTCGCTACACCTCTGTGTCTCTCTCTCTCTACACCTCTGTCTCTCCCTACACCTCTGTCTCTCTCTCTCTCTCTCTCTCCACCTCTGTCTGTCTCTCTCTCTCTCTCTCTCTCTCTCTCTCTCTACACCTCTGTCTCTCTTCACACCTGTCTCTCCCTCTCCCTCTCTCCCTCTCCCTCTCTCCCTCTCTCTACACCTCTGTCT
>NW_027507787.1:11363590-11608590 GCF_037356315.1 Lithobates pipiens | reverse complement strand
GTGTCTCTCTCTCTCTCTCTCTACACCTCTCTCTCTCTCTCTCTCTCTCTACACCTCTCTCTCTCTACACCTCTCTCTCTCTCTACACCTCTCTCTCTCTACATCTCTGTCTCTTTCTCTCTCTCTCTACACCTCTGTCTCTCTCTCTCTCTACACCTCTGTCTCTCTCTCTCTCTCTCTACACCTCTGTCTCTCTCTCTCTCTACACCTCTCTCTCTCTCTCTCTACACCTCTCTCTCTCTCTCTCTCTCTACACCTCTCTCTCTCTCTCTCTCTACATCTCTGTCTCTCTCTCTCTCTCTCTCTCTACACCTCTGTCTCTCTCTCTCTACACCTCTGTCTCTCTCTCTCTACACCTCTGTCTCTTTCTCTCTCTACACTTCTCTCTCTCTCCACTTCTGTCTCTCTCTCTCTCTCTACACCTCTGTCTCTTTCTCTCTCTACACCTCTGTCTCTCTCTCTCTACACCTCTCTCTCTCTCTCTACACCTCTCTCTCTCTCTCTACACCTCTCTCTCTACACCTCTCTCTCTCTCTCTACACCTCTTTCTCTCTCTCTCTCTCTCTCTCTCTCTCTCTCTCTCTCTACACCTCTGTCTTTCTCTCTCTCTCTCTCTACACCTCTGTCTCTCTCTACACCTCTGTCTCTCTCTACACCTGTCTCTCCCTCTCCCTCTCTCCCTCTCCCTCTCCCTCTCTCCCTCTCTCTACACCTCTGTCTCTCCCTCTCTCTCTACACCTCTGTCTCTCCCTCTCTCTCTACACCTCTGTCTCTCTCTCTCTCTCTCTCTCTCTACACCTCTGTGTCTCCCTCTCTCTCTCTACACCTCTCTCTCTACACCTCTCTCTCTCGCTACACCTCTCTCTCTCTCTCTCTCCACACCTCTGTCTCTCTATCTATCTCTCTGTGTGTCTCTCTCGCTCTCTCTACACCTCTGTCTCTCCCTCTCTCTCTCTACACCTCTGTCTCTCCCTCTCCCTCTCTCTACACTTCTGTCTCTCTCTCTCCCTCTCTCTGTCTCTCCCTCTCTCTCTCTACACCTCTGTCTCTCCCTCTCTACACCTCTGTCTCTCCCTCTCTACACCTCTGTCTCTCCCTCTCTACACCTCTGTCTCTCCCTCTCTACACCCTCTCTCTCTCTCTCTCTCTCTCTCTCTCTCTCTCTCTCTCTCTCTACACCTCTCTCTCTCTCTCTCTCTCTCTCTCTCTACACCTCTGTCTCTACACCTCTGTCTCTCTCTCTCTCTACCTCTAGCTCTCATTATCATTTATTATTCAGACATCTTGTTTTATTTTATGTATTTTTAGTTTGCTTTGTTTATAATTTTTTCAACTCAATTGTATCATTTTTAATGTGATCTGACGTGCACAAATACACCGTGTTGACAAATGTAAAAGAATACATTTTTTGTAAAGTATATAATTTAACAAATGAGTGAAGTAGATTTATAGAACATTGTGCGCTTTGTTTCTTCAATAAATTTTATATTTTTGATAAATTGAAGTATTTTGTGTTTTACTTTACATTATAAAATCCTTTGTAATCTTTTGGGTACTATATAATGAGTTTATAAATACATACTGATCATAAATTTAAATTATCACATTATTGAAAGTTCTAAATCATCGTTAACACTATCTGTTTTAAAATTTTGATTCTTTTGACAGTCCAAATTATTTAAAATTATATTATTCACAAATTTGTTATTTTTTTATGGGTGTTATCTTTTATTTTTAAAATTTAATAATAAAAAAAAAGCGTAACTATGTTTGAATTTTGTTTTTCGTACTAATTATTATGTCTTCCGTAGACATGCCAAATTGTTTTGCTAAAATTTGCTGCAACAACAATGCTGGCAGAAAAAAAACAACGGGCACCATTAGATTTTTCACCTTCCCAAACGAAGCGAACAAAATTAGAATCTGGCTGGAAAATGCCGGTATGGAGCCAGACGTGATTGAGGAATTTATCCCACTGATCCAAAATGACTTGCGTGGAAACCAGTACAGCATGTGTTCTGAACATTTCAGCACAGAATCTTTCATCGGTGAAGGCAATCGTCGAAAACTTAAAAATGATGCTGTGCCGACTATTTTTATTTTGGATGACACAGCATCATCAACACCTAACAGATGGCAAACCAAACTGGACAAAATCAAACAAAAATCGTTTAGAATACAAGACACTTCTACGTCAACAACTGAGACGCCCACAATCTGCAAATGTCACCTTCCCAAAGTGCGAAAGAATGATGCAGGCACACAGACTGACACTGTTCACTTTGCTTTTTCACAATCAGAAGAAAGTTATATAAAACTAGCCAGTGAAAGAGTGTCAAGTTTGGATCATTCTTATTGCATGTCGGAAGAAGCTTTGCCCATACCTTTAGACGGTTCTACACCGATACATGATGCACGTCCATTAGAATCTGAATCTTCTATTGTATTTTCTCCGTCTACTAGTGTGACACCTTATTTAGACTCCACTAATAAGAGGGCTCGTTTCATCTCTGACGATGAGAGTCCACAAAACAGACCAAAACGTAGATTAAACTATTACGAGGACCCTAGTTTCCACTTGTCCGATTGTGACACACCTCTAAAAGGTGACCTGAGTTTATGTGACAGTATAGAAGAAATAGAGCCCGATAACACTCTTCCTTATCCGTTAAATTTGGTCAAAGAGAAAAAATTTATTATATTTGAAAGCAAACTTGATCTGTTATTGTATAAAATGCGTTGTCCGAATCATGATTGTTTTTCGCGCATTGTAAAAATTGAAAAAACTAAAATTGGAACAATGTTGTTGGTCTTTTCCACATGTTCTGCTAGCCATAGATTAAAGCTGTGGGAAAGCCAACCTAAAATAAAAAGTTATCCTGCTGGTAATATTTTGCTGGCAGGATCTATGTGTTTAAGCGGCGGAAGTTACACAAAAATCAGAGAATTATTTGATTTTTGTGGAATCAAAATTTTTGGCAAATCTTCATATAATTTGGCCCAAAGTAATTATATTTTCAAAACTATTGATTACTGTTGGCAAGAAAACCATGTAAATGTAATGAATGAATTGGCAAAAAAACCATTGTGTCTTGTGGGTGATGGTCAGTGCGATAGTCCAGGTTTTTCCGCAAAATACTCAACATACACTTTCATGGATCTCTTTAGCAAAAAAATTGTGGATTATGAGTTGGTGCAGGTATCTCAAACAACTTCATCAGTTGCTATGGAAAAATTCGGTTTTACAAAATGTTTAGATGGTTAATAGACCAAAAATTAGATATTCAATTTGTTGGAACAGATCGACACACCGGTATACGAAAATTATTAACAACGGAAAAGTACCAAAATATTAATCATCAATTCGACATCTTGCATTATGCGAAAAATTTAAAACGTAAACTTATGCAAATTTCCCCCAAAAAAAAATGTATCGACCAATTCAGCCGTGGATTTGAGCCATATTGACACATTTCTATTGGTGTAGTCGAGATTGTAATGGAAGCAAGGAACGTTTTAAACTTCTGTGGGAATCTCTACTACATCATGTAGTAAATGTACATGTATGGAAAATTGGAGATACAGAGCACAAATGCCAACATGATGAGATCGATGTGCATTCTCCGACTGTTCCTTGGCTAAGCCAACAGACACCTGCATTTCATGCATTATCCTCAATTGTTTTGGACCCTCAGTTGGCAAAGATCATGAAACATCTCACTTTTTTTTGTCAGACTGGGGTCATCGAAACGTATCACAGCATGATTCTAAAGTATAGGCCCAAAAGAATCCATTTTAAAATGGATTCAATGGATGCAAGAACTAAATTGGCGGCATTATGCCACAATCACAATGTGATACGTAAACCCGCTCTGACAAAAAAAAAAGGATGCAAGTGGTGAGGAGATTTTTGTGGAAAGGAAAAACCTGGAATTTCCACGTGGACGGAAAAAATTGATTCTTCGCAATGTATTTGAGAAGATGAACACTGACCATACTTTTGTAATGCTTGCAAACATGATTTCGATTATCGAGGGCACAATACATAGTTCTTGGACATCAAAAAAAATCTTCTGATGCCCAAAAACATAGCGCCTGTTGAGAGGCCGGAAACAAGTGCGGCGGTGCGTGAGCATATGACACAGGTGAAAAATTAACTTTTAAAGTATGTCATATCTTAAAGATAGAATTGACATTAAGTCAACACATAGTTGTAGGCTACTGTCCTTCTTTCGAACACAAACAACTGGTGATGAGTATGCGGAAGACGATTTTGTTACCCAATCTCGGTCAAGAAGGTTTTGGATATATTCTTTCACTTCTTTGTATAGGGGTTTCGGTATAGAATTGTAGCGTTTCTGGACAGGAGTTTCATCTTTCAGATTTATCCTCAGTTTCAGGTTAGGGATGCATCCTATGTCTCCCTCATCTCGAGCAAAGACATCTGATTCATCATATAACATTTGTCTCGCTATCTCCTGTTCTTCTTCTGAGTGATCTTTCAAATTGACAGGTGGATGCCACTTAACAGATTTGTTAGTGGATAGCTGATTTCCAGTGTCCACTTGATTCAACTGGTTTACATGAAACACCCTTTTCTTCTGGTCAATTCCCTTTCCATCGTCTTTGTTTGGAGACAATGGTAGAATCTCAGCTGCTGGAGAAATGGTACCCAATACTGTTCTGGGTGGAAGGTAGATGTCATGTTGAGTACGGTTCAGTATAGGTATCTTCACCAGTTTAAAAAACCCATTTGGCACATCTACCACTGAAGGAAATAGTTCAAGTCCTTCCTCAACTGGATATTCGGGAAGTGGTTCAAATGGCATGATTCCTCCTTTCGGCCATGCTCTAATTCTGCATTTGACTTCACAGAGTTCGCCTCCTTTAATCTGGAGTCCCTTCTTCCTCACTTTGACCATACGACTATTGAATATTTCTCCTGGGTCAGTTGCTTGACTGACAGCATTGACAATGTTATTCGCTACACTCTGTCTTACTTTCATAGCTTCACTCAGCAAGATAGTCAGGTTTTGGATGCTGTTTGGTCGGTCACGGTTTTCTCTGATCAATTCTTCGATAACATTAAACCCAAGAATTGGATTGTCATTACAGCAGTCACTCACCAGCATTGGCACATAAATGGCTGAGTTTCCATGTCCACTACTTTCGAATTCCAGGCAGACTTCAATCCATCCAATGAATGCAATGATAGAACCATTTGCAGCTGTAATGGATAAGTTGTCATCAAAAAGTAAATCTTGTATGTGCCTAATGGAGACGCTGGCTGACCTGAGCTCCTGTATCCATCAACATGTCAACCGGAACACCATTCATCCGACATGACAGTAAGCATTTTCCTCCAATTAATTGTGCTACGTGTTGTTTGGAGAATCCATTCTCTTTTGGGAGTGTTCTAGTTGACCGGTGGGTGAATACCCTGTTTACCTTAGCATGGGACAGATCATTTGAGGTGGTCACTGGTTGTCCCTTTCCCAGTGACCGTCTGTCGTTTCCCAACTGCCTTCTTTTCTTCAAGCAATCAAGTGCTCTGTGTCCTGTCCAACCACAGTAGAAACAATGGTAGCAGTTCTGACTCTCTCGTTTAATGCAATCATCTCACCTGAGCTTGCAGTGAGTTGTATCTGGAACTTGAACATTGGTTAGTGGCTTAGTCATTTGGTTTCCAACAATAGGAGTTAGCTTCATCATCTTTTCCAGGTTCTTTGTGAGAGCAGAGACCTGTGTTGTTAGTTCCATTAATGCAGTGTGATTTGCTCTAGCATCTCCCTCAACTCCCTTTTGGAAGGTGTCTTTTTCACTATTCCCTGGTGTCTGTGATGAATGAACAGTAATAGGTTTATGTTTAGGAGCACTGTTTAAGCGTCTCTGCCTTTCTGTTTCCTCATCAACTGATCTGGTGACTTGCTCTATGATAAAGTCATCCGTTACTGTTAAATCAGACATGTAAGGCTTGATATCTCGTCTAACATTAGAATTTTTCTCATTTAGTCCCTGATACAATGTATGAAGGAATATGCCTTGCACCAGTTTTTTGTCATAGTTAAACTCTCGCCTATCATGTTGTGATGTAGACAGAACTTTTTGTTTTAACCCCACTAGCCTGTAAACAAATTGTTGTGCTGTTTCTCTTTCTTGCTGGGTAGCATTGCTAAGGTCCTGAAATAACTCATTACCACTCCGTTCTCTCATATGTGACTTCAAAAACCTTTTCAATTCAGCAACAGTAAGATCATCTTTGTCAGTCAACATATCTTTAAAATTACCAGGTTTGATTATTCTCAACACTGTGCGTATAATTTCAGATTCAGGGAATTTTTCTGTTAGACCCTCGTCAAATTGTCTGCACGCGCTACTGTAACTCATGTCCGGACCATGATCGGAAATGACACCACCATGCATTTTAAATTCTCTACGTGGCAATAAAGCAACAACATCAGTTAATCTCACCACCTCCGATACCTGTTCAGTCCTTGCAGGTTTACTACTTATTTTTTTTGCAGCGGTTGCAATGTCCACAGTTGGTGTACTTTCCTTGTTAAGTTTTAGTTCATTGATCTTGTCTTGGATGATGAGTAGGTAAGACATACCTTGATCTTCCAACTTTTCCAGCTGATCACTTCTCAAGTAGTCTTTAATAAATTCAACAAGTTCCATTTCGTTGGTACCAGTCACTGATGGAACATCCACTTCTCTTTCATCTCCCAGCGTAATAGCAAGGCTATGCAGCTGTTCTTCATTAAGCAGATGAATTTGTTTCCGGATATCCCACATCAGCACACGACGAGGAGACGCCATCCCTGTTGCAATCTGAAGACTTGCACTCACGAGGCAGACGACACTCACGACTCTCCTTGTAGCTCTGTAGCAGGCTCACGCTTGTCTCGCACTTCCCTTTCACTGGTAACACAACGAATCCCGGCACACGAGCCCCCAAAATGTTACCGGCCTCAAAATGTGAATTAAGAGAGCCGATGATTGTAGACGCGATGAGATAAGGTGATCAGCTTGGTGTGGACTGCAAAGAATCACACAAACAGCATGAGATATGACCACTGACTTTATGGCTGGAAGTAGTTTAATTTTTACATAACAATACATCTTTTACATTTTTATAGTCACATGTTTATAACCATTAACAATATATAATACAGATTTTAACTAAAGTATTTTAAAACGTAGTTACAACAATGAACATTACTATATTTTAATAACATATATATCCCTGTTATTCAGTGTTATAGATAATTATCTTTATCTCTCTGATACACTTTAACTGTGCAATAATCATACTGGCAATACATTGCTTTAATACAAATATTTTCATGGTAGTACTCTTTATCAACCACTAGATGGTGGACATTGCATGTCTGTATGACACAATGCATAAGCTTTACATACAATAGTTTGTTTTCTTTTTTAATAGTAGAAACCATGTGCTTTCTAATCTGAAATTTTCAACAAATCAGGTTTAAATATACCTATTTAGAACGGTTTAGTGCTTATAATAGACATTTGTTCTGACTAATGCAGTATTTTCATGTTCTTATGCCCTTTTCACTTGTTTCTCACACATGCTGTTCTAAACTTCTAATTACAGCAAACCTATAGCATAAAATCTGCTGAGACTTTTTCTGCATCTGCTCAAGATGTTTAGGAATCTTTCTATCACAGGTTAATACAGATTAGGAACAATTTAGAGTACATACCTGCCAAGAATCACACAAACAGCATGAGATATGAACACTGACTTTATGGCTGGAAGTAGTTTAATTTCCAGTCACATGGTGAGTGGCCTTATATAGACTCTGTTTGTGTACCTTCTCTGCCATCTACTGGTTATTAATAGAATAGAAGGGAGATATTTAGCAATAAAATAAAAAAAATGAATATGTACTTTGCTTTGGGGTGTCTGTTTTGTGACCATATAAACCCCAGTCCATCACATAAACGAGAAAGTGCATCAGCCACTTAATTCTCAACTCCTGGGATATGCACAGCACATACAACAATGTTCAAAATAAGACCATGTAACACCAAATGATGCAACAAACGCATCACCAGCAAAGATGACGTGCATGAACCACCCCCAGGTTATCACAATGAAAACAGACCCTCCAGTCCCTAAACTCCACCCCCCAAAGATCCAACACAATAGGGAACAATTCCAACAACATCAAATTCCTCAATTCCTCATCTATTCAATCACCACCGCCCCTGAAAGTAAGCTGCGAAACCCCCAGACCCTGCTGCGTCTGTGAATGACTCGAGTTCCTGCGCCTGCACCGCAGGCCCAAGTCAAAAAGACCTACTATTATACTACTCCAAAAATTCCCCCCAAACCTTTAAATCGCCCCTATGGTCCCGACCCAAACAAACAAAATGATGCGGGACCTTGACCCCAACCGTAGCAGCTGCCAGCCTCCGGCAGAACACCCTTCCCATTGGCATAATGCAGCACACAAAATTGAGTTTCCTCAATAATGCCACTGTCGCCACTGACTCTTTAAGATCATCCAGCTTATCTCCTGGAAAACGGCACTCCATACGCTCAATATCGATCACTATACCCAAGAACTTCAACACTGGTACAGGACCTTCCATCTTGTCCTGAGCCAACGGTACCCCAAAAACCTGAAAAACATGCTGGATGGTGGCCACCAAAATCAGACAGATACGATTGTCCGGAGGGCCTATCACAACAAAATTATCTAAATAGTACAAAATCAAATGAAGGCCCATCAAATCCTTGACCACCCATTCCAGAAAGGAACTGAACACTTCAAAGTAAGAACAAGAGATGGCACAATCCATATCCACGAAAAGCTCCCCTTCCCAACAACAGCCCAATAAATGCATGCTCTCCAGATGAACCGGCAACAGACGAAAGGCCAACTTCTACAGTGCTCCAAAGATGCTTTTTTTTTTACCGTCCTGCAAACGCACCACTCAAGTGTGAAAGCCCTTGGGCTTTCACACTGGAGAGACAGGAGAGGCTCTTTACAGGCACAATTTGTTTATCGCTGTATCGCCTATAAAGCGCCTCAGTGCAAAAGTAGCCTTATGGGCCAGTTAACACCACATGCAGTCCAGTGAATTTTTTTTCTGCATCAAAAATGCATAGAAAGTAGGTTATATGGTTTTCAATGGCATAGTTCACACCAGTATTTGCAGTTCCAGTGTGTTCCAGTTCCAGAAAAAAAAAAGTAGAACATGCTGCAGTTTTCCTGCACTGGACTGTACTGGAACACTGCAGAAAGTATCAAAAACTCACGGCAACGGACTGGAATGCATCTAAACATTTCAAAAATGCACTGGAACACCCATGTTCTTATTTAAGGTTAGGGCCAGTTCACACCACATGCAGTCCAGTGCGTTTTTCTCTGCATCAAAAACGCATGGAAAGTAGGTTATATGGTTTTCAATGGCATAGTTCTCACCAGTGCTTGCTGTTCCAGTGCGTTACAATTGCAGAAAAAAAGTAGAACATGCTGTATTTTTTCCGCACTGGACTGTACTGGAACACTGTAAAACATATAAAAAACTCACTGGAATGCACTTAAATGTACCAAAAATGCACTGCAACACACTTGTCCTTATTTAAGGTTAAGGAAATAAAGGGGAGGATGCACTGGACTGCATCAAAAATGCACCAAAAACGCACTGGAACACGTCAAAGACATGCATGCAGAAAAGCACCTGGAACGCACCCAGACTGCGTTTCTATGGTGTGAACTGGCCCTAAAAACAACCATTTGCCCGGTGTTCCACTTTAAAATTAGCTTGGGTTGGGGCAAAAAGCTAGTAAATTATGAAAGGTGAAAACAGGATGGTGATAATCTCAGCTGGTCACCATTATCCTAACAGAGCTAATTAGGCTCAGCTGCAGGTGCTTTAAATACAACTTCCCCATGTGGTGTAATGTTCAATAGCACCTTAGAGAGGTGGTAAGGTTAGTGCTTGTGGTGTATAGTATTATCCTGTGCTTTAGTCATTTTGTATGAGTCCAGCTTAGTGATATCTGCTGTGTTCAGTATGGGTGGGGGTGTCATATTGATCGGTCGTTATTTGCAATTGCACTGATCTGGATCTGTTATGAAATCTCCATAGTCTATATGCTATAAAGTCAATGTGCTGAGCAAATGTTTGATTGTCTTTCCCCTGACTCAGCTTTTAGGTCTCCTAGATTATGTTTGATCTATGAGTACTTCAAGAGCCTGATATCATTGTCCGTCTTGTTGAGGTAACCATGAGTGTGTAAATGGCATAAATCCTGTTATTGAGTGTAGGGTTTCTATAGGATGTCAGTGGGCTTAATGGCTGCCTGGTATGAATAGTGCCCTATGCCGTTAGGGGGCTCTTCTGGAGCCTGATCTGTTGGATATGGTGTACGCTGAGGGTGTTGGCACAGTCCTGCTATTGTCTTGCATCTATCTGTTAGGCTCCAGTCACACTTGTGTGACTTTGGAGATGGACTTTAATCTGAGCTTTCTGGCACTGTTGTCTAAGCAATGCAGGCACTTTCTTAACATTGCTGTGACTGTAAGACCCCTTTCAAAATGGGGTGCTTTGCAGGTGCCACGGTGCTAAAAATGGCACCTGCAAAGTGCCCTGAAAGAGCTGCTCCTGTCTCAGAGCGAGGCCCAGAGGACTTTCACACTGGATCGGTGCACTGGCAGGTTTAAAAAAAATAAACTCTGATAGCGGCCTCTTTGGAGCGGCAGTGTGTATATACTGCTCCTTCCCATTGTTAAAAGTGGTTTCTCTCAACCCTTTAACTGCAACATCTGCAGGGCAGCTTGTGGTGTTGGGGAAAAATAGACTTGCTAGATCACTAGGTGAAAATAGCCTAAAAAAAACAAATGCGGACATCACATCTAAGAAGAATTGGTAGGCTGCCATATGTTTTTGCTTTTGTGTTTTCTGTTTTTACCTGCTTAAAGTGGTATTCATTGTGCTGCTGAATGATTATAGCTATCACTTTGTCCTGAAAACGCTATTTGTTTGCTTGTCATTCTAGTCTACTGGCTTCAATTAGCTATACTAGCAACAGCAATGCTGCACACTGAGATGCAAAATAATGATCTTTTATTAGTGTGTGTTGCTTGAATGGAGATGAGCAGAGTTGGTATCTAAGATTGAAGTGTGGAGCCCTATCTCCCCTGGAGCATGTGAATTTAAGCCGGCCACCTTCGTCCTTAACAACCATGGGTCATCTGTCAGTGAGATTCCCCTACTGACAGGTGACTGTTGAGATCAAGCATTCCGGCAATAGAAAATTTGGGGAACCCCAAAAATTGCATAGGGTCTCCTCCAAAATCCATACCAGACCCTTTATCTGAGCATGTAGGAAAGGGAGCGAGCTCTTCCCCAGCAGACAGTCGTCTGTCTAGGACAGCGCTAGATAGATGGGCTTCACCTCCGGAGGAAACCCAAAATTCAAATCCATACAAGGTGACTTCCGTCAGTCTTTGTGTTTCCACCAGAAGGAGGCTGGATGGCAGAGCTCCTTCCCCCTGAGCCTAGGTGGTGCTGTCTAGGGAAGAGGGGGAAGGAGGTTGGCAAGTAACAGTCAGGCTGTGGAGAGATGATACAAGCATTCCCCCGCGTAGGCCAAATAAAATGGCATCCCGGCATGAGTCCAGCAGGCGTAGGCCTTGAGTTCTGGCCTGTGGAACGTGGGAGGTTCTGGATCGTGTGGATGCCAGATGCATGGATCTAGCTGAACCAGGTTGCAGTGGTGCCAGCTCAAGTAGGCGGACACTGGGGTGCCGGGGTGTGTGTGATATGGATGCAATTCTATCACCAATTTTTTTCCTCCCCTCCCACCGATCTGGGTTCTGAAAAGTTTGAATTTGTTAGACAATGAATAAATGAACAAATTGCATTAATTTGTCTACCATTTCATTTGGATACATTAAAATAACCAAAAATGTTGTCAACTTGTATTCAGACTGAAAAGAATTGCATATGTCTGAAATGCTAGATGTTCAGTAGTTGCTTGACTAAAAGTGTGTGGATGAATCCCTAGCTGATGTTTCAGCTCAGTGATATTGGGACATCAGTGTGACAGCCAGGTAATTAGCATTTTAGGCCATTTTATGTTCTCCTCTTTAATGTGCGGGGTTTTTTATTTTTTTTGGTTCCAGATGTTTATCAAACTGGTTCTGTTGTTGTCCATAGCAGCTGCTATTGAAGGTATGTGGTATTACTCATTTTATAGAGATTCTGTATTATCTGAAAAGGGTTAGGGTCAGATTTGCGGGAGGGCACACATTTAAGTTTTGGTACTTTTTAATTGCCATAAGCTTAACACTGGCACTGGTCCTTTTGTACAGAGCAGGAAAGGGTTATTCTGTTTAAGTTTTATCAGCATCTGTGTCATTAATGGGGAGATGCAGGGCAGTAGCTTAAAGGGTAACTCCATTGTCATGGGGTAGAAGCAAATTTAATATAGCATATACCATTTCTACACAAGTTGCATAGTAGTGGGCGGGGGGGTTCCGTTTTTTGCTCTCCTCGGCAGATCCGTTGATTTTGCTCCATGATGGTGCCCTGAAATCCCTAATTTTTTTTTTTTTTTTTTTTTTTTTTTTTTATCCTTTTCTCTGTTCAGCTGCTGACATCTGCTATGATAGGCTGGGATGTTTCACAGATGACCCTCCCTATTCTGGAACACTGGCAAGACCCATCAGGCGCTTACCATGGGCACCAGAAGTGATCAACACTCAATTCCTGCTCTTTACTAGAAATAATCCTGATCAGTACCAAGTAAGTCCTGCTCCAAGTTGGCCCTTCAAAGAAATATCCCCCCCCATATTTTTTAGGCAAGGAAGCTGTAATCTTTGCCTCTGTTTTAATCTACAAGTGCCATGATGCTTCGCTTGTGATCAGTTTAGACACCAGCCATTGGAAGCTTGACGGCTTGGTTCGAGCACAACCAATGATAGTGTTCCATTTCTGGCACATGCTGGAAATATTCTTTTATGGATGGGTTTACTTCAGCTTTAAAGGGTAGCTCCACTTTATGGAGGGAAATGGCAAAAAACTGCATTGCTAAAAGAGCACTTTCTGTAAAATTGAATGCAACCTGGAGGCCTACTGTATACAGTTGGTGTACAGAGCAGCTTAAAAATGTGATTGGCTCACTAAAGGACCAGCTGCCACTGTTGTACTGTGGCTCGATCACGCAAATCGGTTGGGCGCGTGGACTCTGTCTGCCAGCAACCCGCGATCTGTCACTGCGGGGTACAAACAAGGATCTGCCTGTATAAAGGTGGGAAATCACACAGGTCCTGTCTTTCTGCTATGCAGGAAGACTAATCTGTGTTGTCACAGTCCCCCATATGGTTGGACACTTAACCCCTTCCCTGCCAGTGTTATTAGTACAACTGCATATTTTTCAGACTTGTTCCCAAAAAATTATCAGTGTCAGGTGTCTGCTCTGTCCACTGCAATGTTGGAGGTCCACAAAATTGCTGGTTCAAAAATGTAAAATACATATTGGTCTAAAGTGAGAGGATTTTTGCCGAAATGATGTTCAAATGGCACCAAAAGAGAGCTCTGGGGGGAGGGGGCCATTTTGTTTGAGTGCAGGACCGTGCAATTGTCAAAGCATCACAGTGCCATATTGTGAAATGGCCTGGCCAGGGGGGGAAAAAAATCTTCTGGGTAAAGCGGAGTTCCAACATCAATTCAATTTTTTGTTCATACAATATAAATTTAACACACCCCCCCCCCCCCCAAGTCTCTTTCAGGACAGCCACCGTAGAGTGACCCAGGCTCCTCCCCTCTTAGGAAACACCGCCTTCAATTTCACAATTTAAGTCTCATCCTCCCACAGTCCCCTCAGTTATGGTGTTTCCTCCAGTGGGGAGAAACCGCTAAGGAACCTTAGCTAAACAGTCGGGAGGCTGAGGCTGTTTTCTAGAGTGGAGGAGACGGTGGTCTCTCTGGCTCTGATCGGCAGTCCGGTCGGCTAGGGAGCTGAACGTCCATACTGACTGTTTTTCGCACACTCCAAGCTTCTCTTGGGCAAGGCAAGAAGTTTGGGGAGGTCCACCTGTTCGTTCACCTAGTGGGGCGCTGCAGCAAGTTGTCCTAGGTCCCCCTGTGTTTTCAGTCGGCATGGAGCTGGAGGCCAGACCGGATGACGGGCAACATCATTTCTGGTGGGGGCAGACATCTTCGCTGGATCCGCGTCTTCCGGTTCCGGCCGCGGTTCGTGAAAGTGGATCAAGCATTCGGCTGGTGCAGCTTCTCTAAGCTGTACCGACAGCTATCGGAGGCACATTCGTACCACCCTTCCTCAGCAGGAGAGTGTCCGAAGCAGAGGCTTCAAGAGCGGCTCCTGGGGACAACAGCACCAGCCACTCAAAGGTAAGGGGAACCCTGGGGAGGTGTTCCCTTACTTAGTATCAAGTAGCTCCACTGGTGGTGTTCTTCCTTGGGGGGGGGGGGGGGGGGGAGGGGGGAGGGGAGTGTCTGGGACCCTGGTGGTGGGGTTGGTCCTGGGGGGGCACTCCCGGTGATCCTCTAAGTAGCGCTGGTGTTCTTTAAACTTGTGCTGCCCTCTTTTATTTCTGTGCATTTCAGAAATCCACCAGCAAGTCCCCCCCCCCCCCATGGTTCTAGGAAGAAGTGTAGATCCTCTATGGGGGATTCCTGGACCAAGGCACTTTGTAAGGAGTGCATTGAGGGGTTGGTTAGGGAGCAGGGTGCAGACCTGGCAGCATCTGTGAAGGAACTCTATTACTTTCCAGTCTTTCAAAATGCTTTTTTCTAGTTTCCAGTGGCCTCAGCCCCAGAGCACTCTTCCACCAGTGCATCATAGTGTACCACCTAGCCCAACGGAGGTTCCTCCTGCTAGTGGGGAGAATCCAGGGGGTTCCAGAGAGGAAGTTGACAGTGCTGCCTCAGATTCCCAAGGGGAATCTGATGGAGAGGGGTTGGATGGGCAATCCAAAAGAACCAACGATCAAAAACAGCGCATCAAAGGGACTAGTAGATTGATGTGGAAAAGACTTTAAAATGTCATTTATTAAATGTAAACAATGAACACAGACATCTGATCCCTGCAGGATCTAAAACGCATAAAAAACACCAATCATAAAACGGACAGATGTTTGATAAAGAAAAGCTCCTCAGATCTCTCAATTATAACTTTGGAAAGGTGAAAACCAAAGACCAATGTGCACAGCTATCGAATGCCTAATGAATGCAATCAATCATCTGAAAGAACCCAGAGCGTTGTATGAAAAGTCAGTGTAAACGAATGGAACAACGTTCCTAGGGACGCTCACTTCATAGGTGTTCAATGGGCTGCAGAGCTGATGAGTCCAGTCTGATGACCGAGGGGGAGGTGTTTATTTCAGCTCCATCTGAAGTGTTCGGCTTGGAGGCAGAGGTGTAATGCTGCACGCTGGGTGGTAAGGATCAAGCTTGGTCACCAGATGATATCAGCTGTACACATAGGCAGCTTAGAGAACGCTGCACTGCTTGCAGCGCCGCTTGTCCGAGTGGCTGTGGATCACATGAGGCTTGTCACGTGGAAGGCTGTGAAGGGGAAGGTTGCTATGCCGACTCTCCTGCTTGCATGTTTCGCGCTCCTGCGCTTTGTCAAAGCTCAAAGAATCTCATGGTATAAACTTTCTCTGGAAGAAGTGGAGGAGCTCTTAGGAGCTATTCATACCACTTTAGGTAAACAAGAGGAAAGGAAGGCATTGTCACCCCACGATCAGATGTACAAGGGCCTGGGGGAACAGAAAAAGCGGGTGTTCCCGGTTCATGATGTCTTGATCGATGCCATCAAGAAGGAATGGCAGGATCCTGAAAGGAAACCTTTCTTTTCTGGTGCATTGAAATGAAGGTTTCCTTTTGTGAAAGAAGATGCTCTTGTCTGGAATAAATCTCCCAGGTTAGATGCGGCCTTTTCTCAGGTATCCAGACATACTGATTTGGCCTTTTGAGGACATGGGGGATGGATTCACTTTTCAAGAGAGCCTGGGACTCATCACAGGGTAATCTTGACCCTGCCATGGCAGCCACAGTGGTGGCTCGTAATAGGGAGTATTGGCTTACCCAGATTAAGGCACACATTGAAGCAGGGATGGCAAAGGAGACTATTTTATCCTCCTTTCTCATGCTGCTTAAGGGGGTAGGGTACATTGTGGATGCTTCGGCCCATACAAACAATGCATTTTACAAAATATCATTTAGACGCAGTCCAAACTTGGTTTAGCTGAGTACTACATTGTAGCTGATTTGAGCATATCTCTTCCAGGTTATCAGTGCACTCAATGTCTCATCAATCACTGGTACCAACTTTAAACCCAGCCGACAGTCCATATTCATCATCCATGGCTTTGTGGAGACCGGAAACAAGCCGTGGCTGGTAGAAATGTGTCAGGTCAGTGTGGCTGAAGGCAAGGGGTCCTGGCCAACTGTTTTGAAATTGATCTTTCATGAATTCCTCTGTTTTGTAGACTCTCCTAGAGGTGTCGGATGTAAACTGTTTCTGTGTAGACTGGAGTGGAGGATCGTTTGCCCTCTACACACAAGCATCCAACAATATCCGTGTAGTTGGGGCTGAAATTGCCTATTTCTTGCGCTTTCTACAGGTATGTACCATGTCGGCAAGTCAAACTGAGGCTCATTGTTGCACTCTTTATGTGGTAGGGGGGAAAAAAATAATTTCTTAATGGTAAGTGAGGAAAATGGAGGGGTGGTGGTGAAGGCATTATTCCCACTTCAGAGCATGGCAGCTAAAATTGTTAATCTTTCAGGCAGTGCATGACTATCAAATGCATGAAGTTCATCTGATTGGGCACAGCCTGGGGTCCCACGTTGCTGGTGAAGCTGGAAAGAGACAGAGGGGTATTGGAAGAATTTCTGGTAGGTGGAATTGGAGAATCTGATGGTGACCAGCTGTTGTATCAGTCACAGGATAGATAATTATATGCAAAAGTTACAATGTTTCCTTTTTTATTCTCTGTGGTCTCTGCTAAATATATTTGGGGGTTTTGAGTAATTATCTAGAGAAATGATCTGCTCTCCTCCTACAGGCATGTGCTTGTGGGCACTTCAGAACAACTGATGGGCTCATCTGCATTGCTTCTGTCAGTGCAGGGACTGCAAGAGGTTGCTGCAGACTGAATGTGTTTTCCTTCAGTTTGAGTGGACCAGGCACACATTAACAGTAAGCAACTAAATGTTCATAGACACTCAGGACTGGAACACTCGCAGTGAACGGGGCACACTACAGACACCTAACGACAACATCCAGGTGGCTGGAAGGCAGACTGGCAATAGGGCCTGGATAGGACAACTGATGCAGGATGATATCGCTCCCTACTTTTGTCCCTCTACCACTGGAACCTGTCCTAGCTAAGCGATCTGTCCCTGACCTACCACTGTGCATTCCAATCCATGGGGACAGTGTTATTTCAGCACTGCCCACACCATAGATGGCCGCAATGTCCAGTCTGCTGCTCCGATGAGGCCTTGAAGGGATGAGTTCTGCCTGACCTCCACCTTCTTCACTTGGCAGCTGCCATACAGCGCTAGCCATGCTGTGAGTGCACAACTAGTGTATTCAGTACCTGGGTATTGGTGTCAGGTAATTTTGGACAGGGTATAATCTCCATTAAATCTGTGGTTGTGATGCAACTCTGTGTACATCTTGTGACATGTTCTGCACTGACAATAGGGAGATGGCATGAGTCTGGTCTACACTACATAGCATGTTCTATGCCATGAGTCTGGCGGACAAGATGGGAGAACTAGAGCTACTGTTGTACAAGGAGGATTTTGCTTTTGTAGGAATTTCAGGGACTTGGTTCAACAGTTCACATGATTGTCTGTCTGTCTGTCTGTCTGTCTGGCAACCATTCAAGGGTATTCCCTATATTGCAGGTAGAGATGGTAAAAAAGGGGAGGAGTATGCTTGTATATCAAATTATGCACAAGTGAATGTGAAAAAAGGAGGTAGAATCCTTGTGGAGAGAGCTACAAAGGGAGGAAACTAAGGGGGGGAAGTAATACTGGGTGTATGCTATGGACCTGCTCTCACAAATTTGGATTATCAGCAGGGGGGAATTCAGTAACTAAAACTGCCATGTTTATCCTCATGGCTAACGGGAAAGAATTTGGAAATGGACTTGAAAAATGTAACCTTTAATAAGTCACTGGGACCAGATGACATGCACCCAAGGGTCCTTGAGGAACTCGGTCAAGTAATTGCCAGACCATTGTTCCTAATGTTTACTGACTCATACCAGCAGATTGGAGAGAAGCCAATGTAGCTCCAATATTTAAAGGGCCAAAATGCATCCCTGGGAATTTCAGATCAATGGTATGCAAGCTCTTTGAGGGATTATAAGACTTTATACAAGATTTTAGTAATGAAAACTATCATTGGCAGTAATCGGCATGGATTCATGAAAAATTGTTCTTGAAAACCAACCTATTAACCTTCTATGAGAGGAGCTGCCCTCTAGATAAAGGAAGGCCCATAGACATGGTGTATCTGTATTTTGCAAAGGCATTTGATAGTTCCCCATAAACGCTTACTGTACAAAGGTCTGTCAGCATGGACCACAGGGTGAGTACATGGCTTGAATACTTTCTACAGGTCTGACTTTAGAGGGTAGTGATAAATGGTCCTTTGTAATTTTTTCATGACCTGGAGGAGGGATAAATGGTTCAATCTCTGTATTTACGGACTATACTAAGCATTGATGAGCTGGTTGAGGGTTTGGGGACCTGGGTCCTGCCCCAGGGGACATGTATCGATGCAAAAAAAAAGTTTGAAACCAGCAGTTTTTCAGCAGTCATTTTTTTTTAGCGATGCTTAAAAGTGAAATATTCCTTTTACATATATATAATGCCGGGGGGGGGGGGGGGGGGGTAGAGGGGTCTATAGTATGCCTGTAAAGTAGCACATGTTTCCCGTGCTTGGAACAGTCCCTGCACTAAATTACTTTTAAAGGAATGTCATTTAAAACTGCTTGCGGTTTTAATGTAATGTCTGATCCCAGCAATATGGATATTAAGGCTTGATTCACACGTGTGCATTTTGCAGATTTGCCCTACAGAACGTGTTCCATAGGAAACAATGTTAAATGGACAGTAGTGCAAAAAGCAATAAAAATGCATAGGTGTGCATCAAGCCTAAGAGGAACCCCACACCAAAATTAAAGGTGTGGGGCTCACAGGCCCTATATACTGAGCAGCAGTATACAGGTGGTGCAAACAAGACGGACTGTAGGTTGGTTGATTAGAATCTCTAATTTTGAACTGGTTCATTTTTAAACAAAGTGTAGCACCAGCCAACAAAATCTTTCTAGTTTTTTTGGGAAACATAAGGGTTATCACCCCTGTAATGTATGTTGTGCTGTCCGTGCACCTCTTCAGAAGATTTCACCTCACTTTCCGTCCCAATGACAAATGGTTTTTGAAAATTTGGGGTTTTAGTAAGAGGATTGGTGATAAAGCATCAGTGGAGAGGAGACAATTTTTTACTTCACTACTTACAGGAGAGAATTTCCCTTCCTAGGGGTAGATTTCATCTTTCTGTTGTCGCCTTCTGTTTGAACATAAGGGCCTGCCCTATATGCTCTGCATAAATTTGGGCCGAAGGTGTTGGTGTTGCCACAACACAATCCTCGGTTACTCTTGGTGGGCGCTGGAACAGGCCCTGCTGTGAAATATTATATCAAGAATTGTAATTGCATGCACCTGTTGACCAGGGGCTGAAAAATTGGGCCTTAGCCACTGGTGGCGGCACCCAGAACTAAAAATGTTCTTACAAGCTATCGGCATGATAATTTTAGGAGGAAGAGGATGGTCACTCGGCATCAGCATAGGCAGTCTTGAAGGGATCTGACATTTAAAAAATAAAATAAAAATTATTCGGTTGCATTAGCATCAGGTGCATGGTAGCTGGTGGTAATCCAAGACTGATTCGTTTTTATGAAGGTCAGTCGATCAACCGAGTCACAGGTGCAACCTGGCCTCCAGAGGCTCTGTGCATTACAAAGAACGCTGGCTGCAGGACAGGCCAGTAGCTCAGTTGCATACTGGGCTAGCTCTGGCCGGTGATCAATCCTCAAGACCCAGTAAGCCAGAGGATTTTTGGTGGGAAAGGTGTCCCAGTCTGACCTTGCCCCTAGGTATTCCTGCACCATGTAAATCAGAAGTTGGCCATGGTTGCTGGAACCGGTCATATCTTGGGGCTGCTGACTAAAAAATTGTCTGAAAGCAGCGGTCAGACTGCCATTTTCTCCACCGCTCCTTCTGTGACTGATCGAAGCTTCAGCAACGTGTCCAGGACCAGGAATTTGTAACATCCCTGTCTCTGGGAATGCGTTGCACAGACCTTTCTGCAAAGCCTTCTGAAGAGGTCTCATCCTCTGCTCCCTCTGCGATGGCACAATAAGGTCCTCAACCTTACCCTTGTAACATGGATCAAGGAGGGTTGCCAGCCAGTAATGAGCACTCTCCTTGATCCAACTAATGAGGATCCTTCTGCAGGATCAAGGAGGCCATGCAGCATAGGTTAGCTGAGGCATTCGGTCTAGAGTCCTCTGGGTCACTAAGGACGACATGATCCACAGCCACAGGTTTCTTGGGACTCTAAATGATCCCTAAAAGGCTGATGCTGAGTGCCAGGCTCCACCTCCATACTGATGCAATCCTCCCTTGGCGGGGCAGCAGGAACACTGTCTTGATAAAGGGGGGCCTTGAGAGGTAAGCAAGTCCTCCTCTACCTCCCTCTGTTCTGCCTCGAGTGCCCTGTCCATTATTCCATGCAGCGTGTGCTCCAACAGGTGGACAAGAGGGACTGTCACTGCTCACCATCCTCGTCTCGTCAAATGGTGATGGGACAGTGCATGCATCCCTGATCATGGCCCACTGGTGTGCGGGGGGGGTTATAACCAAGCTCCCCTGTCCTGGTGCCGTAGTTACACAGGTACTCATTGATGGCCCTCTGCTGTGTGCAGCCGCTCCAGCATGGCCAGCGTGAGTTCCACCTGGTGGGCATGTCACAGATTAGGCGGTTCTTGGGCAGGTTAAATTATTCCTTTTTGGAGGTCAGCCAGCCGAGAGCTGTCAATATGACCGGCAGAAATTTGCAGGCTTTCCTGACCTGCCTCAAGACATCCTGTAAGCCCAGGTACCTGCCTAAGGACTTAAGCCAAATGGGGCACATGGGTCAGTCGTCCCTGTCAGAGGGCGGAGAGGATGTTGGTGCCATTGTCGCAAACCACCATTCCTGGCTTAAGCTGGCATGGCGTCAACCACCTCTCAGCCTGTCTTTCCCCAGGGTGGCTCCTGTCCCCCCCAAGCACACTAGCGCAAGCACCGCATTACCTTTTTGCCTGCGTACTTGTGTAGCCCCTTGACTGCCTACGGAGCACCACTAGTTCTGAGGACAAAGCACAGGAAGGGGGTCGAGAGAGGTGTCAATTACCAGTAATAGCATTTGAGGTGTGGTGGTGAAACAACCTCCAACACTACTGCACCTTGTCTTGCATCCTTGCAAGCAGTCGCCCAATGGGCTGTGAAAGATGGGGTAACGTCCCTGTCCATGCCTGATGGGTCATGAGTCAGCAGCAATGTGCACCTGACCGCCTTGTCCATCAAGGCCAAGACATTGCCTTCCACATGCCGGTAGAGAGCCGGAATCTCATTCCATGTGCAAGTGCCATTTGGGAACCTGCCACCGGGGAACCGAACATTCCCCAAACTCACGGAAGGGGGCAGAGTCGACCAACTGAAAAGGCAGCAATTTAGCTAAGCTAGCATTCAACCGCTGGGCATGTGGATGGCTAGGAGTGAACTTCTTTCGACGGCGCAGCATCTGGGGCAGGGAAATTTTGCCTGGTACAATCAGATGTCGGTGTAACGCTAGCAGATTGCCCGCAAGTACTTGGCTGTGATGCACCTTGATTTCCTCAGCACAGGTTTCAGAGGACTGAATGTATAGTGGGGTTGGAGATCCCAGCTGATGAGCAAGGAGAGTTCCGCTTTGTTCTTTGGTGTGGGTCTTTTAGGTACGCGTGCCAATGAACTGCATGGCAGATCAACATGTCTGGTCAAGCATGTGGTGCCCAAGTGGCTGTTTTTTGGCCACGCGAGATACCTTGAGACATATATGTTGCAAATAGCGGTGCAATCTGATGCACTCATTTCAAATAAGCCTACGCCAAAGAACTTTTGGAATAAGAATAGGCAGCGCTCTGCAGTGTGATGCAGTCAGTGTGCTGCCCTTAAGCTGGCCCCTGGCGGCCATCTTGTCTCATTGTGCCTTCCTCCTGTAAACATGGCAGTATGCTGCAGCTGGGTCAACATGACTGCCAATTTGCTGTCCTTCTTGGACACCCCTTCTCTCTAGGCTCACGTTACTGCCTTCCTCCTATCTGGGTATCATCAGCCTTCAAAATGCTGGGCATACTCCTGGAGCATGTACCCAACACTGTGCTCAAACAGTTCAGGGGACTCCTCAGGAGGACATGGTGGGGCTAGGGAAGTAGTGACTGATGCCATTGAGCCGAGGTAAGAGGCCACATTGGCAGCTGCTTTGCCCGTACCCAGAGCCTGGGTGAGAGGATGGCTTTGTCATCCACTCTACCAAGTCTTCAGCATGTTGCGGCTCAACATGGCCAGCTGCCGAAAAAAGGACAAGCGTGTCCCATGGCCACATGCTGATGAGGATGCAGTGTTCATGACCAGCACTGTTGCCTCTAGACACAGCCTGCTTGCCCTCTTTTATTGGCTCATGACTGTCTGCCTCTCCTTGTTGGCCTTCCAGACATGCTAATGGCTGGCAGGGAGATGTAGCGGCACAAAGCTGGGACATGTATACTGCAGCTAGCAGAATCGCCTGCCTGTAGTATTAGTATGAGAACACCAGCAATTGGGAGTAGCTTTAAGTGCAGAGTACACCAACTTTAATTGCTGCAGCATCCTACCTGTGGTATAGGATCAGAAGAACACCAGCAATTGGGTAGTTTTAAGTGAACACTGTGCAAAGGACACAGTAACAAATCTAGCCAAACTGAATACAGTGTGTCCCTGATCCATAATTGGCCAAGCATGCGTGTCATAGTGCATGCTTAACCAATCTGCCACCATGCACTGTGATGCTGCAGTGAATTATGGGTTGTGATGCGCCACTTGCGTTTGGCCTGAACGGCCCATAATGTTTGGGATTCGCTGAACAGATTATGTTCGATTCAAACACTTTACTAATCCCTACTAAGCAAGGCAATAACTCCCCTACAGGCTGTAGAAACCTTCGGAAGTAGAGCTGAACAAATTAATGGGGTGGGCAACCACATGACAAATGGTTGGGGGTGGGGGGAAAAAAATGTAAAAAGATGCACTTGGGTGGCAAATATGAATGCAATCTACTCACAGGGGGGGAAGGACGTGGCAGTCCTAGTAGGCTCAGCAATGCCAAGCTGCTGTAGGCAAACAGAATATCGGCGTGCATTAAAAAGGGATTAACTCCAGGGATAATACAATAATTCTCCCTCTCTACAAGACTCTGGTCTGGCTGCACTTGGCATATCCTGTCCCAGTTATGGGCACCAGTCCTCAGGAAGGATGTGCTGGAACTGGAGAATCCAGAGGATGTTTGTTATGAGCACTGGAGTAGATGCGAGAGGGGGATATGACTTCAATGTACAAATGCCATACTGGTGACCCCACAATGGATAAAACTTTCCCTGAAAGACTTTTAAAGATGTGGCCATTCGCTAAAATTAGAGAAGTGGTTTAACCTTAAACTGCATAGAGGCTTCTTTTTACTGTAAGAGCGGTAATTATGTGTAGTTCTCTTCCATAGGAAGTGGTTTCAGCGCAAGACTTGATAATTTCAAACTATTAGATGGGCACCTGAACGACCACAACATACAATTTAATACTAACATAAGTGCACACACAGGATGGACTTTATTCATGCCTGCCTACAAGCTTCTATGTTTGGGGACCTGCTACTGTAACTCCATTAACTTGTATCCATGGATACATGTTTGCCAATGTCCAAGGAGCCCTGCAAACATCCAGAATATTTTACTTGATACATGCAATTTTCTTAAGGCAGCCTTTTTAATCTTGAACGAAATAACAATCTGCTATATATATATATATATATATATATATATATATATATATATATATATATATATATATATATATATATATATATATATATATATATATATATATTTTTTTTTATTTTTTTTTATTTTTTTTGGTGGTGGGGTTTAAAACCTGTCTCAGATTTTAACTTTTTCCTATCTAGGTTTGGATGCAGCTGGTCCTTACTTCGAATACACCCCACCCGAAGTGAGACTGGACCCTACAGATGCAGTTTTTGTTGATGCTATTCACACAGATGGGTCACTTGATGCATTTCATCGTGGTAGGTTTGTTTCTGCACTTTGAACAGTCTCCTTCCCAGTTTTTTTTTACCTATGGCAGAGCAGAAATGGATGAATTGATGTGAGGCATATGCCTGATTTTTCTTGCTTTATTTGTTGCCAGCACTTACCTCCCTTAGACTCCCTTTTTTTTAAAATGCATTGTAGTCCATATGGAAGGTAAAACTAAGGGGGTTAAGGGTCATTTAAATTATTTATATATATATATATATATATATATATATATATATATATATATATATATATATATATATATATATATATATAATTTTTTTTTTTTTTTTATTTAAAAACTTCGCCCAGGCAGTTTGAGAAATTAACTATTGCGCAATAATTTTAAACCATGCTGCTCATAGCAAAACATTCAACCCTAATTTTCCTGAGAAGCCACATGTCACAAGATTTAAATTTGACATCCTCTGGCTTGCTTTCATCACTGTAAGGAGGGACATAACCATATTTGCTGTATTGGTCTGATTGTATGTGACTTGCATTTTTCTTAGGCTTTGGCATGAAGCAGACGGTTGGTAATGTTGACTTTTTCCCCAATGGTGGTATAAAGATGCCCACCTGTGAGAAAATATATTTTAGACTTGAGGATATTGAAAGTATGACTGAAGGTAGGTAACCTCCATGGAGCCCCCTATTTCGCTATGCACAATTGTAGTGTAACAATGTTTTTCTAAAATTGCTTAACTTTTCCAGACTTGTACGAGAAGATCTGTAACCACCAAATGAGTTTAAAGTTCTTTACAAAGAGCATTCTGAGGCCTGATGGATTCATTGGTTACTCTGCTTCATCATACAGCGCTTTTCAAAAGGTTGGTCTTCATGAAAGTTGTATGCAACTTTAACTGGGCCAAGAGTGTTATTGTTGCAGTAACTCGAGTTTTATTTACACCAACGGGCAATCTTTTTGTCCACCTATATATCAAGCCAGATTTTTCTTTATGGGGAAGGGTTAAACTCCCCTTGCTGAGATAGGATTTGTAACTTTCTGGCATGATCATGTCACATTACAAAGTAATGTCTGAAAGCATTTCAAAAAGTAAAACGTATTCTTTGTTTGGGGGGGGGGGGGGGGGGTTACACTTTTATTGCAACCACATGTATTTTGGACCTTTTACAATGATGCACAAATTACATGATCACTTATTGGTTTTGAGAGCAGGCTGCTGCATTAGACAAATGAGGTAACCTGGCTTCTAATAAGCTGGTACTCTTTAACAAGGCAAGGGATGAAAGGCATGCTGCTATGACCTCAGTTTAACTTTCTTTTTTTTCTTTTTTTTTTTTTTTTTTTTCTTTTTTTTTTTTTTTTCTTCCTAGGGATTTGGTTTCCCATGCACCAAAGTAAGTTGTGCCTTCATGGGATACAAGGCAGGTGAATATGTATTTGGTCATGATTAGTGATGGCCGAACGGTTCGCCCGGCGGTCGTTTCGCGGCGAATTTCCGACTTTCGCCGTCCGCGGGTTCGAACGCCTTTTTCCGTCGTTCGCCCCGGCGGACTTACGTGTTTAATGTATACAAGAACTTTAACCTTTCGTGACACGTTTATCATGTGTTACAGGACAACCAATTGAGACATGACAGCTCATGGACACTTGGACATTCCCCCTAACCTATAAATACACCCGATCCGGTGGCCATTTTACATTCTTTCTTCTGTCACTGTAGGGAAAGGATCCTGTGTGGAGTAGGGACAGAGAAAACGCTAGCTATTTGGTACACAAAAGTTCTTTTCAGGACTGGTATAGGTGTTAGGTCAGCAGCCTGAGTTTCTTTTGTCAGTTTAGATAAAGGGACAGAGCGCTGTATGCTGCTATTTTAGGGACAGCTCAGCCAGATTAGTCTTTCTTCATCATCATCATCATCATCATCATTAGCTGTTACTATCAGGTCCACAAAAGAGCTGTTCCAGCTAATCGTTCCAGCCTACTCTTTTTTGCCAATTTGTATAGGGACAGGCAGGAAGCAGTGTGTCAGGCAGTGAGGATAATTTTAAAGACTTGCTGTTACTATTAGTTCCACAAAGGTTCTTTTCAGGACTGGTATCAGTGGTACGGTAATAGGCTTGTACACGTATAATATTCTTTCTTCCAAATATAGAAAGAATATTATACTTGACTGCTGCCCTTCTGCTGCAGTCTGCTAATCATTCACAACTCACTTGTTCCACAAAGCTCTTTATCAGGACTGGTAACTTGGTCTGTCTAGGGTGCTACGGTACATAGGCTTGGGTGCGGTACAGTCTGCTGTTCTGTAAGGACCGCTATCGGTCCACAATACATAGGGTTGCCGTGCACTACTGCTGACCGCTGCCCTATACTGCAGCAGTCCTTCATTGGTATAGGGACTGACGTACAGTCTGCTAATCACTAACACACAACCTGCTTGGTCCACAAAAGTTCTTATAAGGACTGGTAACTTGGTATAGGGTGCTACGGTACATAGGCCTGAGTGCGTTACAGTCTGCTGTTCTGTAAGGACCGCTATCGGTCCACAATACATAGGGTTGCCGTGCACTACTGCTGACCGCTGCCCTATACTGCAGCAGTCCTTCAGCGGTATAGGGACTGACGCACAGTCTGCTAAACACTAACACACAACCTGCTTGGTCCACAAAAGTTCTTATAAGGACTGGTAACTTGGTATAGGGTGCTACGGTACATAGGCCTGAGTGCAGTACAGTCTGCTGTTCTGTAAGGACCGCTATCGGTCCACAATACATAGGGTTGCCGTGCACTACTGCTGACCGCTGCCCTATACTGCAGCAGTCCTTCATTGGTATAGGGACTGACGTACAGTCTGCTAATCACTAACACACAACCTGCTTGTTCCACAAAAGTTCTTATAAGGACTGGTAACTTGGTATAGGGTGCTACGGTACATAGGCTTGAGTGCGGTACAGTCTGCTGTTCTGTAAGGACCGCTATCGGTCCACAATAGATAGGGTTGACGTGCACCACTGCTGACCGCTGCCCTATACTGCAGCAGTCCTTCAGCGGTATAGGGACTGACGTACAGTCTGCTAAACACTAATACACAACCTGCTTGGTCCACAAAAGTTCTTATAAGGACTGGTAACTTGGTATAGGGTGCTACGGTACATAGGCTTGAGTGCGGTACAGTCTGCTGTTCTGTAAGGACCGCTATCGGTCCACAATAGATAGGGTTGACGTGCACCACTGCTGACCGCTGCCCTATACTGCAGCAGTCCTTCAGCGGTATAGGGACTGACGCACAGTCTGCTAAACACTAACACACAACCTGCTTGGTCCACAAAAGTTTTTATAAGGACTGGTAACTTGGTATAGGGTGCTACGGTACATAGGCCTGAGTGCGTTACAGTCTGCTGTTCTGTAAGGACCGCTATCGGTCCACAATACATAGGGTTGCCGTGCACTACTGCTGACCGCTGCCCTATACTGCAGCAGTCCTTCATTGGTATAGGGACTGACGTACAGTCTGCTAATCACTAACACACAACCTGCTTGGTCCACAAAAGTTCTTATAAGGACTGGTAACTTGGTATAGGGTGCTACGGTACATAGGCCTGAGTGCGTTACAGTCTGCTGTTCTGTAAGGACCGCTATCGGTCCACAATACATAGGGTTGCCGTGCACTACTGCTGACCGCTGCCCTATACTGCAGCAGTCCTTCAGCGGTATAGGGACTGACGCACAGTCTGCTAAACACTAACACACAACCTGCTTGGTCCACAAAAGTTCTTATAAGGACTGGTAACTTGGTATAGGGTGCTACGGTACATAGGCCTGAGTGCAGTACAGTCTGCTGTTCTGTAAGGACCGCTATCGGTCCACAATACATAGGGTTGCCGTGCACTACTGCTGACCGCTGCCCTATACTGCAGCAGTCCTTCAGCGGTATAGGGACTGACGTACAGTCTGCTAAACACTAATACACAACCTGCTTGGTCCACAAAAGTTCTTATAAGGACTGGTAACTTGGTATAGGGTGCTACGGTACATAGGCTTGAGTGCGGTACAGTCTGCTGTTCTGTAAGGACCGCTATCGGTCCACAATAGATAGGGTTGACGTGCACCACTGCTGACCGCTGCCCTATACTGCAGCAGTCCTTCAGCGGTATAGGGACTGACGTACAGTCTGCTAAACACTAATACACAACCTGCTTGGTCCACAAAAGTTCTTATAAGGACTGGTAACTTGGTATAGGGTGCTACGGTACATAGGCTTGAGTGCGGTACAGTCTGCTGTTCTGTAAGGACCGCTATAGGTCCACAATAGATAGGGTTGACGTGCACCACTGCTGACCGCTCACCTATACTGCAGCAGTCCTTCAGCGGTATAGGGACTAAGAGTTTTGTCACAGGGTCATTTAAAAAATGACATGCAGAGGAAGAGGCAGGCCCTTCCGCAGGGGTGGTAGGGGTAGGGCAGGAGCAACAGGCTTGAGCCAAAGTGGGAAGTTGCAGAAGGTGCGTTCAATTACTTTAAAGGATGCACCAGACTTGGTTGAGTGGCTCGCTCAGCCTTACTCTTCTGCACCCTCCTCATCCTCTCGATCTGCACCCTCTTCTTCACTCTCTGCTATGTGCACCCCCAAAGACACTACCACCAACAACACGACCACCACCACCACCACCACATACCTTCCGCTTGAGTCACTGGAATTATTTTCCGATCCATATCAAGAGGACATTTCTGATGCGCAGCCACTCTTGGTATTGGATCAGGAAGAGGAGGTAGCAACAAGCGCTACTCAGCAGTCTGACGCCAGTACCCAGATCAGCCCAAGGAGGAGGTTGGTCCCCGGTGTTGCTGCCTACTCTACTTATAGCGGTGGGGAAGGTGACGTTGATGATGACGTGTCTAGTGATGTCACGTGGGTGCCCACAAGAGAGGAAGAGGAGGGGAGTTCAGAGGGAGATATGGACCAGCAGATAGGGAGGAGAAGCAGCAATGACTTACATTGCACAGCAGGGACAAAGCAGACTGCAAATGTATCAGGAGCGAGTCATCGACCATGTACGGTCACATCTGGCGCTCCCAGGACACCGGCACATGGCTCCGCAGTGTGGGCTTTTTTTAACGTGTCCGCTGCTGACAATAGCGTTGCCATCTGCAATCTTTGCAGTCAACGCGTTAGTCGCGGTAAGCCCAATACTCACCTAGGGACGACCGCCTTAAGAAGGCACATGAGCAGCCATCACCGAGCCCAGTGGGAGCAACGGAACACACAAAGCCACACTGCAGGCTCTCACCGTCCAGCCTCGTCTTCTACTTCTCCTTCTCCTCTCTCCTCACAATTGTCCTCCACTCCACCTTCCATCACGCCAAGCTCACATTTTTCTGCAAAAAGGCAGGCTTCCGTGGGCCTAATGTTTGAGCGTAAAAAAATGATGACGCCGGATAACCCTCTTGCCCAACGGTTGGCGGCTGGCTTGTCAGAACTCATAGCCCGCCAACTACTGCCATATAAACTGGTGGACTCGGAGGCCTTTCGCAAATTTGTGGCCATTGGAACACCACAATGGAAGGTCCCAGGAAGGAAGTATTTCTCAGAGAAGGGCATCCCAGAGCTATATGGCCATGTTCAGCGGCAAGTGAATGTATCTCTGGCACACAGTGTCGGTGCCAAGATACATCTGACCACAGACACGTGGTCTAGCAAACACGGGCAGGGAAGGTATATCAGTTTTACTGCCCACTGGGTGAACCTTCTGACGGCCGTCAAGCATGTAACCCGTGGCACCCGTGTAGATTTGGTTTTACCGCCACGGATTGCATGCAGGCCTGACTCTTCTTCTCCTCCTCCTACTCCATCCTCCTCCCTCTCCTCCTCAGCTGCCTCCTCCTTTTCCGCTGCTAGCGTCTCTTCCACTGCACCGCCCAAGCTCCCCAGAACCTATTCCACATGCCAGGTGAGACGTTGCCATGCCGTGCTGCGTCTGTTGTGCCTGGAAGCAAAGAGCCACACTGGCCCGGCACTCCTTTCAGCTTTGCGTTCACAGGCAGATGAGTGGCTAACACCGCTCAATTTGACAGTTGGTAAAGTGGTGTGTGACAACGGTGCCAATCTGCTTAGCGCATTGAAACAGGGCAAAATCACGCACGTGCCGTGCATGGCACACGTCTTAAACTTGGTCGTGCAGCGATTCCTTGTCAAATACCCTGGGGTCCAGGACATCTTGCGGCAGGCAAGGAAAATCTCGGCCCATTTCAGAAGATCTTACACGGCCATGGCTCGCCTTGCTGACATTCAGCGGCGACACCATCTGCCGGTCAGACGTCTTATTTGCGATTGCCCGACGCGATGGAACTCAACCTTCTATATGCTTGATAGGCTGCTCCAGCAGAAACGTGCAGTTAACGTCTACCTGTATGAACTCTGCGAAAGAAACGGTTCTGGGGAGCTGGGTTTTTTTTCACCGCGCCAGTGGCTGCTCATGCGCGACACATGCAGACTTCTGCGGCCATTTGAGGAGATCACCAAACTGGTCAGTCGCAGCCATGGCGCCATCAGTGACATGGTACCTTATGCCTTCTTTCTGGAGCGTGCATTGCGTCGTGTCATTGATCAGGCTGTGGAGGAGCAGGAGCGGGAAGATGAGGAAGTCGCAATGCTGGATGAATTCCCAGGGGGGGCTACTCTATCTGAGACAAGTCAACAACAGGAGTCTGATGAGGAGTCAGAGGAGGATGGTGCCGGGGCGGATGAGCAGGAGCAAGAAGAGCATGCTTTAAACCTTTCTGGGATCCCTGTTGTGCGAGGATGGGGAGAGGAGAATGAAGAGGACGACATTATCCTGGATGATGAGCAGGAGCCAGGCCACCACACCGCTTCCACTTTAGTGCAAATGGGGGCCTTCATGCTCCAGTGTTTTAATAGGGACCCCCGTATAAAAAGCATGAGGGTCAAGGACCAGTACTGGGTGGCAACGTACTTAGACCCCCGGTACAAACACAAAATGGCGGAAATGTTACCGCCGTCGCAGAGGGCTGTCAGAATGCAGCACTTCCAGGCCTTGCTTCGAGAAATGCTGCATTCTGCTTTTGCGTGCGCTGGCAGAGGAGCAATTCCCACTCCCAGAGAAGGATTTGCGGGTACCAATCCAACAGCGCCTGCAAGAAGAGGCCGGTTTGAAGATGTGTTGGTGACTTCGGATATGAGGTCATTCTTTCAGCCGACCCATCGACAGGTGTCATCCGGATCCAGCATCAGGGAACGCCTAGACCGTCAGGTGTCCGACTACATTGGGTTAACGGCCGATGTGGACGCTCTGAGGAGTGATGAACCCCTAGACTACTGGGTGGGCAGGCTTGACCTCTGGCCAGAGCTTGCCCAATTTGCAATCGAACTGTTGGCTTGCCCCTCATCCAGTGTCCTGTCCGAAAGGACGTTCAGCGCAGCAGGGGGGATTGTGACCGATAAGCGTACTCGCCTAGCTCACCACAGTGTTAACTACCTCACATTTCTAAAAATGAATGAGGCATGGATCTCGGAGGAATTCAACACATGTGATCAGTAGACCATGTATATGTCTATAAACAATTTTTGGAATCAAGCACACAGACCTTCTTAATTCATTTGGCTCACTTCCCTGACCCAAAAAAGCACACCGTACTATATGCCCCTACCCTCCTCTTTGAAGAGGTTGAGCGGTGTCATATTTCTACTGGGGCTGCTTATTATGAGGGGTTCCCACCATCCCTGTGCTGTGCTGACTTCCTCCTGGGTGTTCTTATTATGAGGGGCTCCCACCATCCCTGTGCTGTGCTGACTTCCTCCTGGGGGTTCTTATTATGAGGGGATCACACCATCCCTGTGCTGTGCTGACTTCCTCCTGGGGCTGCTTACGGTGCTGCTGTCAGCGCTGTATGTCACGGAGCTGCTGTCAGCGCTGTATGTCACGGAGCTGCTGTCAGCGCTGTATGTCACGGAGCTGCTGTCAGCGCTGTATGTCACGGAGCTGCTGTCAGCGCTGTATGTCACGGAGCTGCTGTCAGCGCTGTATGTCACGGAGCTGCTGTCAGCGCTGTATGTCACGGAGCTGCTGTCAGCGCTGTATGTCACGGTGCTGCTGTCAGCGCTGTATGTCACGGAGCTGCTGTCAGCGCTGTATGTCACGGAGCTGCTGTCAGCGCTGTATGTCACGGAGCTGCTGTCAGCGCTGTATGTCACGGAGCTGCTGTCAGCGCTGTATGTCACGGTGCTGCTGTCAGCGCTGTATGTCACGGAGCTGCTGTCAGCGCTGTATGTCACGGAGCTGCTGTCAGCGCTGTATGTCACGGAGCTGCTGTCAGCGCTGTATGTCACGGAGCTGCTGTCAGCGCTGTATGTCACGGAGCTGCTGTCAGCGCTGTATGTCACGGAGCTGCTGTCAGCGCTGTATGTCACGGTGCTGCTGTCAGCGCTGTATGTCACGGAGCTGCTGTCAGCGCTGTATGTCACGGAGCTGCTGTCAGCGCTGTATGTCACGGAGCTGCTGTCAGCGCTGTATGTCACGGAGCTGCTGTCAGCGCTGTATGTCACGGTGCTGCTGTCAGCGCTGTATGTCACGGAGCTGCTGTCAGCGCTGTATGTCACGGAGCTGCTGTCAGCGCTGTATGTCACGGAGCTGCTGTCAGCGCTGTATGTCACGGAGCTGCTGTCAGCGCTGTATGTCACGGAGCTGCTGTCAGCGCTGTATGTCACGGTGCTGCTGTCAGCGCTGTATGTCACGGAGCTGCTGTCAGCGCTGTATGTCACGGAGCTGCTGTCAGCGCTGTATGTCACGGAGCTGCTGTCAGCGCTGTATGTCACGGAGCTGCTGTCAGCGCTGTATGTCACGGAGCTGCTGTCAGCGCTGTATGTCACGGTGCTGATGTCAGTGCTCTGTATTACGGTGCTGCTGTCAGTGCTCTGTATCTCCTGCACCCTCTTGTTTGCCTACCCTGGTCCCTGACCTTCCCTCTCCTCCATTGCCTTCATTAGCTCCATAGTCCTGAATTGTCAGAACAATTTCCCAAATAAAAAAAAAATGCTTGTAGTTATCGATCCCAAATTCACCTCATACATGTATTATGCTATTGTCCAGGTGGTGGGACTACGTGCTACCCCCTAATAATTACCCCGTGGCCGCAAATTCGACCTAAAGGTTTGCGAAATTCGCCTCCCATTGAAGTCAATGGAGCCCGCGGCGAACGGTCGTTTTCGCGAACGTTTGTGTCCGTTCGCGTTTCGCGTTCGCGAAACGTCCCGTCGGAAGTTCGTCCATCACTAGTCATGATCAAGACTCTACAGACAACAAGCTTTTTTTCTTGAACACTGGAGACCCTTCAAACTTCCTGCGTAAGTTCTTAACTGCTTTATGGCTGGTTTGAAACTAATGCCAGAATCCTTCAGACTTGCATGTCTGGTGTTCAGGCTGAGCTATGAATTGCAGATCTAGACAACTAGAGTCAAATCAATCCACTGATTTTAATTTCACATATGTAGCAAGGCCCAGGCTGCCTTTGGTTTGAGAACCTCCAGGGCCAGTGATGGCTGACATCCTTCTGTATATGGTGGGTGCAAAGTAGTTAAAGCTATTGGGTGCCAGCTGCTTCTTGAATGCAAAAGTTTATTTCTCAAACTTTTTGGGCTAGAGAGGGGTCTCTGACTTCAACATGGCATCCAGCAAGACTCCACAGCTGCATGTGCAGGCATGCTGTCTCTAGGGATGAGCCGAACACCCCCCGGTTCAGTTCGCACCAGAACTTGCGAACGACCCCCGCGTTCGAAACGAACGTTAGAACCCCATTGAAGTCTATGGGACTCGAACGTTCGAAATGGAAAGTGCTAATTTTAATGGCTAATATGCAAGATAGTGTCCTAAAAAGGGTTTGGGGACCTGCCTCCTGCCTCAGGGGACATGGGTCACTGCAAAAAAAAGTTTTAAAAACTGCCGTTTTGGCGGGAGCACTGATTTTAATGACGATTAAAGTGAAAAAAAAGGTGAAATATTCCTTTAAATATGGTGCCTGGGGCGTGTCTGTAGTATGCCTGTGAAGTGCCACGTGTTTCCCGTGTTTGGAACAGTCCCTGCACAAAATGACATTAAACGGAAATAACACCATTTAAAACTGCTTGCGGTCTTAATGTTATATCTGGTTCCTGCAATATGGTTGAAAATCATTGAGAAACATGGCATGGGTAGCCCTCCCTGCCCATTACCAGCCTATTTGGGTCTTGTACGCATATTAAGGGGAACCCTGTACCCATATTAAAAAAAGGAAATGCGTGTGGCCCCCAGGCCCTATATACTCAGAACAGCAGTATACAGGCGGTGCAAACAAGACAGGGACTGTGTAGGTTTGTTGTGTTAAGTTGAATCTGTTTGTAATTTTTAAAGTGTAGCTCCAGTCAAACAAACTATTCTTAAGCTTTTTGGAAAACATAGGGAAGGGTTATCACCCCTGTATAATTTTGTTTTGTCATCCATCTTTTTTCATCTCACTTGCTGCTGTCTCCTTGCGTTTGCAAGTAGGAGATGTTTGTAAGTAGGGGCCTGCCCTATATTATAGCAGTATGTACTGGGTACAGAGCACGCAGACAGCACGCACTATCTCCTAACACTACTGACTGCAAGCTCTATTATTAACCACTTGACCACTGGGCACTTAAACACCCTTAATAACCAGACCAATTTTCAGCTTTCGGTGCCCTCACATTTTGAATGACAATTACTCAGTCATGCAACACTGGACCTATAGGAAATGTTTGTCCTTTTTTTCACACAAATAGAGCTTTCTTTTGGTGGTATTTAATCACCTCTCAGTTTTTAATTTTTTGTGCTATAAAAGAAAAAAGACCGAAAATTCTGCGAAAAAATGAATTTTTCTTTGTTTCTGTTATAAAATTTAGCAGATTAGTCATTTTTTCTTCATAAATTTTGGCCAAAATTCATACTACTACATATCTTTGGTAAAAATAAGTACAAATTGGTGGATATTTGGTCTTTGTGAAAGTTAGAGTCCACAAGCTATGGTGCCAATATCTGAAAATTGATCACACCTGAAGTACTGACGGCTTATTTCCTTTTTTTTTTTTTTCACAAAATTGTCATATTATCAGGTTATTTCACAAACAGCATATGCATACCAAAAGACCCTGGAGAATACAATGGTGGTCGTTGCAAATTTTTATCTCACACGGTATTTGCACAGCAATTTTTCAAACGCGTTTTTTGGGGGGAAAAAACTGTTTTGTGCTTAAAAACAAAAAAAACAGTAAAGTTAGCCCAATGTTTGCATAAAGTGAAAGATGAAGTTATGCTGAGTAAATAGATATCAAACATGTCAGTCTTCAAAATTGCACGCACTCGTGGAATGGCGCCAAACGTCGCTACTTAAAAAATCCCCATAGGCGACACTTAAAATTTTTTTTACTGGTTACATGTTTTGAGTTGCAGAGGAGGTCTAGGACTAGAATTATTGCTCTCGCTCGAACGTTCTCGGCGATACCTCACATGTGTGGTTTGAACACCGTTTTTATATGTGGGCGGGGCTTGCGCATGCGTTCGCTTCTGCATGCGAGCACATGGGGACATGGGCGCTTTAAAAAAAAAAAAAAATTTTATTGTTCATTTTACTTTATTTTAGTTTGACATTTTTTTTCCCCAAAAATATATTTTTGATCACTTTTATTCCTATTACAAGGAATGTAAACATCCCTTGTAATAGGAATATGGGGTGACAGGTCCTCTTTACAGTGAAATCTGGGGGTCAATATGACCCCACATCTCACCTCTAGGCTGGGAAGCCTGAAATAAAAAAATAAAAAAAAGATTCTGGCTTTGATCGTACTGGCGAGTTGGTAGAAGCACCGGAGGGCGGTGAGGGGTGGGGGGCTTCTATGGCTGGGTATTTCAGGGTATCACCGAGTATGGCTGGGTATGGCAATTTATGGCGGGGTACTGCAGAGTAATAGCAGGGTACTGCAGAGTATTGGTGGGGTTACTGCAGAGTTAAATTCGGTGAGCAGCGATGTGGGCACTGCAGATGCAGCCCACATCGCTGCTGACACAGATCTTTCCCCTCTGCTGTACCGATCGGTACAGAGAGGGGAGGGAGGAACCGGCATCATAACATGACGCCGGTTTGTTTACAAGTGATCGCTCCGCGACGAGCGGCCGTTCACCGTGATGCGCCGGGTCCTGTGGACCCGGCGGTCACGGATGCTCTCGAGTGCGCCCCCCAGGGGGCGTGCGAGAGCAGAATTCTGGGAGGCCGTTAATTAACGGCCTCTCAGAGTTAAACAACCGCCCTGAAGCCGTTAATCGGCAATGGGCAGTTAAGTGGTTAAAGCTAGATCACTAGCTATATAGGTGAGGTGAATCTAGTGGTGTATACTGCAGTCAGGGCACAGACAACAACCACTACACAGCAGCAAGATAGGAAATCAGCCAAAAACGATTGGTGTGTACTGTGTTGAAGGTACACAGAACACCCACTGCTTCAGATGCTAACACACTACACGAGGCTGCCTCAAAGGCGGCCTTATATAGTGTGGGGCGTGCACTACACAGCCTGAGCTATGATTGGCCACAGGCAGGATGCCTGTGGCCAATCATGGCTCTCCTCGCTGCTGGCGCTACGATTGGCCAAGCATGCGGGGTCACAGTGCATGCTTGGCCAATCGTGAGCCAGCAATGCACTGCGCCACCGCAGTGCATTGTGGTCCGCGCGCCACTCGAATTTTGACACGAACGGCCCAAACGTTCGGAATTCGTCGAACAGCCAATGTTCGAGTCGAACGTACGTTCGACTCAAACACTAAGCTCATCCCTAGCTGTCTCCTATGGCAATAGTGTTTAACAGTTTCTTCACTTTAACTACAATAACAATAATTTCAGCCCACTTAGCTCCCAGTCTCACTAGACAATTCACTGCCACTGAATCCCTTGAGCAATTTTCTGGTATGGGGAATCTTGTGACACACCACCCCAAATTGGTGGGGGTAATTCTGTCTGACTAGTTAGCAATAAAGGCTACATCAGGGCCACAATTCAGGGACTATGGTGTAGGGGTAAGCTTTGTGTTCGAACTCGAACATCGGCTGTTCGGCGAATACCGAGCGTTATGGGCCGTTTGTGCCAAATTCGTGTGGCGCTCACGGCCCACAATGCACTGCACCATCAGTGTATTGCTGGCTCATGATTGGCCAAGCATGCACTGTGACCCCGCATGCTTGGCCAATCACAGCGCCGGCAGCAAGGAGAGCCATGATTGGCCACAGGCAGGATGCCTGTGGCCAATCATAGTTAAGGCTGTGTAGTACACGCCCCACACTATATAAGGCCGCCAGAGTGGCAGCCTTGTGTAGTGTGGTGGTGTCTGTAGGAGTTAGTGGGTGTTCTGTGTACCTTCAACACAGTATACACCGTTCATTATCGTTTTTTTTTTTTTTTTTTTTTTGCATTCTTGCTCTTCTGTAGTGCAGTATACACCATTATATCCACCTATATAGCTAGTTGTATTGCTTTTTAAATGGAGCTTAGTCAGCTGTAGGAGGTTGTGCGTGCTGTCTGTGTGCCCTGACCTCAGTATACACCCGTGTATCCACCTACATAGCTCTTCTCTAATTGAGCCATCTGCAGGAGTGTGTGTGTGTGTGTGTGTGTGTGTGTGTGTGTGTGTGTGTGTGCGCCTCCAGCACAATATACACTACCCAATTGCTGGTTTTCATCTCCCTTCAGGCCATTACCATGTCTGGAAGGCCAGCAAGGAGAGGCAGACAGGCACAAGCCGATAAAAGATGCCAAGCAGGCTCTGTGTCTAGAGACAACAGTGCTGGTCATGGACACGGTACATTGTCCTCATCAGCACGTGGCCATGGGACACGCTTGTCCTTCTTTTTCAGCAGCTGGACATGTTGAGCCGCAACATGCCGAAGACTTGGTAGAGTGGATGACCAAGCCCTCTTCATCCTCCTCATCCTCTCACCCAGGCTTGGGGTACTAGCAAAGCAGCTGCCAACACATTGTCTTCCATCCTCTCAATGTCATAATCAGTGACTCCTTCCCTAGACCAACCACGTCCTCCTCAGGAGTCTCCTGAACTCTTTGAGCACAGTGTTGGGTACATGCTCTAGGAGGATGCACAGTGTTTTGTAGACTCTGATGATACTCAGCTAGAGGAAGGCAGTAGCGTGAGCGCAGAGAGGATGCTCAAGAAGGACAGTAATCTGGCAGTCAGGTTCCACAAGCTGCAGCATACTGCCAGGTTTGCTCCAGCGATGAAGAGGGAGGGGATGATGAGGGCACTGACTCCATGTGGGTGTCTGGTAGGAGAGAGGAGGAGGCACATGTCCGAGGCAGGATGCCCTTCGGGGGCCAGCTTGGGGTCAGCACACCGACTGAATCACACTGCAGAGCTCCGCCTGTGCAGGGCGCTGCCTCTGCGCGTTATTCTAAAAGTTCTTTGGTGTGGGCCTTTTTTGAGACGAGTGCATCAGATTGCACCGCTGCTATTTGCAATCATGTCTCAAGCGTATCTCGCATGGCCAAAACATCAGCCGCTTGGGCACCACATGCTTGACCAGACATACGTTGACCTGCCATGCAGCTCGTTGGCAAGCGTACCTCAAAGACCCACACCAAAGAACAAAGCGGACCTCTCCTTGCTCCTCATCAGCTGGGATCTCCAACCCCACTAGACCTTCAGTCCTCTCTGAAACCTGCTGAGAGGAATGAAGGTGTAGAATTAGGTGTGTCACAGCCAAGTGCTTCCAGGCACTCTGCTAGCAGTACACCCATGTCCGATTATAGCAGGCAAATGTCCCTGCCCCAGCTGCTGGACCGGCGAAAGAAGTTCACTCCCAGCCATCCACATGCCCAGCGGTTGAATGCTAGCTTGGCTAAATTGCTAGCGCTTCAACTGCTGCCTTTTCAGTTGGTAGACTCGGCCCCCTTCCGCAAGTTTGTACAATGTGCGGTTCCTCAGTGGCAGGTCCCCAAACACCACTTTTTCTCATGGAAGGCGATTCCGGCTCTCTACTGGCATGTGGAAGGCAATGTCCTTGCCTCGCTGGACAGGGCGGTCAGCGGTAAGGTGCATATTACCGCTGACTCATGGTCCAGCAGGCATGGACAGGGACGTTACCTGTCTTTCACAGCCCATTGGGTCACTCTTCTGGCAGCTGGGAAGGATGCAGGACAAGGTGCAGTAGTGTTGGAGGTTGTTCCGCCTCCAAAATGCTACTATTGGTTGTGACACACCTCTCTCCTCCACCCCTCCTCTTCCAGTTCTCTGTCCTCGGAACCAGTAGTGCTCTGTAGGCGTTCAAGAGGCTACACAAGTATGCAGGCAAAACGATGCAATGCTTGCGCTGGTTTGGGGAACAGGAGCCATACTGGGGCAGATTTTGTCAGCTCTGCAGGGGCAGGCCGAGAGGTGGTTGACTCCACGCCAGCTTAAACCAGGAATAGTGATTTGCGACAATGGCACCAACCTCCTCTCTGCCCTCCGACAGGGACAACTGACCCGTGTGGCTCACATCCTTAACCTGGTGGTACAGCGGTTCTTGGGCAGGTACCCGGGCTTACAGGATGTCCTGAAGCAGGCCAGGAAAGTCTGCATTTCCGCCGATCATTTAATGCCTGTGCTCGGCTGGCTGAGCTCCAAAAGGAGTTGAACCTGCCCAAGAACCGCCTTATATGTGACATGCCCACCAGGTGGAACTCAACGTTGGCCATGCTGCAGCGGCTGCACACCCAGCAGAGGGCCATCAATGAGTACCTGTGCAACTACGGCACCAGGACAGGGTCAGGGGAGCTCAGTTTTTTCTCACCACGCCAGTGGGGCATGATCAGGCATGCATGCACTGTCCTGTCACCGTTTGAGGAGGCCACAAGAATGGTGACAGTGCATGCATCAGTGACACTGTACCTCTTGTCCACCTCTTGGAGCATGGAATAATGGACAGGGCACTTGAGGCAGAACAGAGGCCGGAAGAGGAGTACTTCCTTGCCTCTCAAGACCCCTTTATCCAGACAGTGTTCCTGCTGTGCCACCCATCACACAGGAAGAGGAGGATTGTGTCGGCATGCAGGTGGAGGCTGGCACTCGGCATCAGTCTTGTAGGGATGATTTACAGTCCCAAGAAACCCGTGGACTTGTACGTGGCTGGGAGGAGGTAGCTGCGGATCATGTTGCCCTTGGTGACCCAGAGGACTCCGGACCGAATGCCTCAGCTAACCTACGCTGCATGGCCTCCCTGATCCTGCAAAGCCTGTGGAAGGATCCTTGTATTCTAAGGATCAAGGAGAGGGACCATTACTGGCAGGACACACTCCTTGATCAAGGGTAAGGTTGCCGACCTTATGTTGCTGTCGCAGAGGATGAGACATCTCCGGGAGGCCTTGCAGAAAGGTCTGTGCAATGCGTTTCCAGAGACTGGGAGGTTACAAACTCCTGGTCCTGGACAATGTGTTTTTGAGGCATCTGTCAGAAGGAGCGGTGGAGAAGGTGGCCGTCTGACCAATGCGTTCAGACAATTTTTTTAGTCCGCAGCCCCAAGGTATGATCGGTTCCAGCAACCATCGCCAGCGTCTGTTTTACATGGTGCAGGAATACCTAGGGGGCAAGGTCAGACTTGGACACCTTCCCCACCGAAAATCCTCTGGCTTACTGGGTCTTGAGGATGGATTACTGGCCAGAACTGGCACAGTATGCAATTGAGCTACTGGCCTGTCCTGCATCCAGCGTTCTTTCGGAACGCACCTTCAGTGCTGCTAATGGCTGTTGCCGATCACAGGGTGCGCCTGTCCACCGACTCAGTTGATCGACTGACCTTCATCAAGATGAATCAGTCTTGGATCACCCACAGCTACCAAGCACCTGAAGCTGATGTAACCAAATTTTTTTTTTTTAAATATCACATCCCTTCAGGACTGCCTATGCTGATACTGAATGACTGTCCTGTTATGTTGATTGTCTATCCTCTTCCTCCTCCGCTGATATGTTGGAAGAACATTTTTGGTTCTGGGTGATGCCACCAGCCCAATTTTTCTGCCCCTGTTTAACAGGGGCGTTTAATTACAATTTTTGATGCTATGCTTTGCAGCAGGGCTCATTCCTGCACCACAACTAAAGTATATGGGAGAGGTTGCAGTGTCGTGGCACCTGTGCCTAAGGCCCAATTTTTCTGCCCCTGTTTAACAGGGGCATGTAATTACAATTCTTGATATAATATTTCACAGCAGGGCCCGTTCCTGTGCCCACCGAGTGTAACTGTGAGGACTTGTAGTGTTGTGGCACCACAACCACCAAAGGCCCAATTTTTCTACCACTGTTCAACAATGGCATGTAATTACAGTTCTTGATATAATCGTTCACAGCAGGGTGCTCCAGCGCCCACCAAGAGTCACTTTGAGGGCTTACAATGTTGTGGCAACACCTTGTTCTGCCATTTCTGCAGAGCATATAGGGCAGGCCCCTACTTTCAAACCTCCAACTTGCAAACGGAAGGAGACAACAGCAAGTGAGATGAAAAAAGACGGACGGCAAAACAAATTATACAGGGGTGACAACCCTTCCCTATGTTTTCCAAAAAAGCTTAAAAATAGATTTTTGGACTGGAGCTACACTTTAAAAAATGTACCAGTTGAAAATTACAAACAGATTCTATTTAACACAACAAACCTACACAGTCCCTGTCTTGTTTGCACCGCCTGTATACTGCTGTTCTGAGTATATAGGGCCTGGGGGCCACACGTATTTTTTTTTATGGGTACGGGGTTCGTACATCCGTACAAGACCCAAAGGGGCTGGTAATGGGCGGGGGGGGCTACCCATGTCATTTTTCTCAATGATTTTCATCCATATCGCCGGAACCAGATATAGCGTTAAAACCACAAGCAGTTTTAGATGACGTTATTTCCGTTAAATGTCATTTTGTGCAGGGACAGTTCTAAACACGTGGCACTTCACAGGCATACTATAGACACCCCCCCAGGCACGATATTTAAAGGAATATTTCACTTTATTTTTTTTCACATTAATCGTCATTAAAATCAGTGATTCTGCCAAAACAGCCATTTTTAAAAACATTTTTAGGCATTGACCCATGTCCCCTGGGGCAGGCCAGGTCCCTAAACCCTTTTTAGGACAGTATCTTGCATATTGGCCATTAAAATTAGGACTTTTAATTTCAAACGTTCGAGTCCCATAGACTTCAATGCGGTTCTATGGTTCGTATGAATTTTGGGTCCATTCGAAAGTTCTGGTGCGAACCCAACCGGGGGGTGTTCGGCTCATCCCTACTATGGTGTATTGTTTTGGGCTTTTCTTGGCCTAGTCTAGAAAGTCATTATAAAAATGACTACTAGGCAGCCCTTCTACCTGAACACAAGACAAACCACTTAATGGAGGTTAGCTGACAGATTGGCCACTACATCTATCTCTATGAAAACCTGGGATTTTATGTTCAGCAATTTTTAGTAAATTTTTTACTAAACTTCATATGGTTTCTTACACTCCCACAATGCAACAAGGTCCATTTCACTTTGGTGCTCAAAACATTATTCATGGTAAATGAGCTACTGAAGGGCAAGGCCAAGGCTTTTTCTATTCCTTGACATGTTCTAAAGTTAAAAGGGGCTGTGGACTAAACTTTTAGAAATTTAAAGCAATTTCTTAATGGGCTATTCCACGAGCCACCCAGTTCGGATTACAAGCAAAAGCATGTAACATATGTGAATTTAGAATTTTGGTCAATGGTTGTTGTGACTTGCAAACTTCTGACGCACAGGGCCAATGTTAAATCTGAAAATTGGCTTGGGCTTGAAGGAATGAAGGTGTCCGGACTTGAGGTGTTTAAGATTAGAAGTGTCCCTTTTTGGAGGTTGGTGTAGTAAATGTTTACCATAATGCCAACAGTGATCTTGATGTAACAGCATTTATTTCTTTATAGGCTGGAGGTATAATATCTCAATCACAATCACTGGATTGGATCTCGTTTTGGGGTCTCTTTCAGTGTCGCTCTGTGGAAAAGCTGGATGTTCCAGTCTGCATACAATTTACAGGTATGTCAGTCTCGACTGTATTCTGGTCTGAGGCATGGTAAATTTGCACTTAAAACCACCTGGTTTTACATGATTTTTGTGCGCGCCTTACTGTAAAAGCTACTTGTAAATTGGGGTGGTTACCCTCTTGTTCACTGGATTTGGTGTGGGGATGCACTGGACACCTTCAGTTGCCATTGTGCTTTTGATGGGTGTCTGTACCCCTCCACCTTAAGGGGAAGTGGGCTCCCTCTTGCCAAACCTGCCCTTTTAGCCCTCCCCATCTTTCAGGACAGCCACAATGAGACCTTGGCTCCTCCTCTCTTTGGAAACTGCACCAGCCCCCATAAACTTTCACCTCTCCCTGACGGCCTGTTATTTATGTTCCCCCCCCCCCCGGGGAGACACTGTGCTGAACAGGTTTTCCCAGTCCTGGTTGAGACAGTCAAAAAGGAATGGCAGGTTCCTGAGCGGAAACTCTCTCTCCTTTTCGATATCCCTGAAAGGGTTTTCTGTTTTCGGATGACCCGGCATCAATGTTGAACAAGAACCCCAAACAGATCTGGCCTTTCGTGGAACTAGGGGCTCTGACAGATTGCAATGGAGAAAAATATTCCCTTCTAAAGACCTGGGGATCAACTTTGGGCAATATGAAACCAAAGATGATGGTCTGTGGTGGCTCGGAGTCTTGAACATTGACTTGCACAGATTCAAGCCCACTTCGAGGCAGGTATGGCCAGAGACTATTTTGTTGCCCTTTCCGACTATTTTGCACAGAGTAGCGTATATAGTGGATGCTTCTGCTGAGTCGGTTCTGATGTCTGCTGCACTAGCCAACTCAGCCGGAAGGGCTCTCTGGCTCAAAACATGGCCAGGTGATAATGCCTCTAACATTAAATTATGTGGCATTCCACTAACTCGACCCTCTATTCGGCCCTGGTCTGGAAGCTGTATTAGACCGCACAGCCGATAAGGAAAAAATGTTCCTGGTTAAACTGACAACCCCAATTTAGTCCAAAGGGGGTGTCGTCCACAACTGCCTGAAGGGGAAAGATTTTGGGCCCAAGGGGTAAGGTGGTGGAAGACTGGGGGCCTTCCTTCCACAATGGGAAGCTATTTCCTCCAACCAGTTTATCCTGGGGGATAAGGGGGGGGGTACTATCTAAAATTTAGAGCCCCCTCCACGTCTAAACCTAGGCATGCTTCTCCCCAGATGTCTGGCAAAGGTAGAAGCCCTCCTGAAAGCATTAAAGGAACTACAGTAACAGAATCTTTGCAGGATTCCAAAAGGGGAAGAAGCAAGGGGCTTCTATTAACATGTTTTTTATGGCAAGAAAGCCCTCAGAAGTTGCAGATTAATTCTAAACCTGAATCCCCTAAACCACTCAATTGCCTACAAAAGGTAGAGTCAGACTGTTATACAGTGTCACTGGATCTCAAGGATGCCTACCTCAACGTTGGACATGTGCATTTCATTCCGAATCGATATTCGGACGAATTTTCATTCGGATTCTGAATTACAATGGTAACTCGGGGTCACTTGGAGCTAGAAACCCCAAATTTGGTATGCAAACACAGTTGAACTAGCACTACAACATCTCCAAATTTGGGAGTTTTTAGCACCAAGTGACCAAGATACATGGCCCTAAAGTTGGGTCACTAAATATTTTCGAATCCGACTTTTTTTTTTTTTTTTGCATTCGGTAGAAATCTGAAAACTAATTTAACGAATATAACCAAAATTAACAAAATAAAACTAAATTAAACTTTTTTTTTTTTTTTCCCCCCTTTTGCTCAGGTCTACTCCACGTGCCTATTATAGAAACTTTTTCAAAAGTTCCTACACCTAGCGGTGAAGGTAGAGTAAGAAGCCATGCATGAGCAATTTCAGGCCCTGCCATTCAGCCTATCCTCATCACCCCAAGTATTTGCAAAGGTCATGGCAGAAGCCATGACTTTTCTGTGACTCAAGGTTGTATCAATTATTGCATACTTGGATGATTTACTCCTCTTTGCAGTTTCTCTGGAGCAGCTAATTAGGGCTCTGGAGCTAACAAAACAGACCCCGACAGGGCTAGGATGGCTGCTGAATCTGGAAAATCCAGTTTAATGCCAGCTCTGCAAATCTCCTATCTGGGATAGCTGCTGGATTCAACCCAGATGAGTTTGTCCCAGCAGAAAAATACTGAAGTTGGCCAGAGCAGTAGCTTCCTTCCAAAACAACCAGCAGGAATCAATGAGGGCTGCAATGTCCACCTTGACTCACTGACCACTGCCATCCGGCAGTCCAATGGGCAGGCCTTTGTTCTAAAAGTGTGGGACCACAGCCAGGAGTCATTGGACTCTCTGCTTTCAATTTCCCATCGGGTCAAAAGATCCCTCTGGTGGAGGAAGCAGAAATCTGTCCACAGGGGTGCCTGTGGATTATTCCAGTGTCCAAAGTGATTACCACAGACTGGGGAGCACACTTTGGTTCTTGGCCGGCACAGGGGATGGGGGGGGGGGGGAGAAAGAGAGGAAACAAAAGGTCACCCAACTGGAAAGAACTAAAAGCAGTGGGATAGGCACTCAAAGCCTTCAGAGGAGAACTCCTGGGCCAACACATCCAGGTGTGGTCTGCCAACTGCTCGGTCATTGCTTTATATAAACAAGCAGGGTGGCATGAGGAGCAGTCCTGCTGAGCCTAGCAACAGAATGAGCTGAGTAGAAGCCAACACTTTCCCTGTCAGCCTTTCTAAAGAGGGAAGAGAATGTAGTGGCCGACTTCCTCAGCTGCAAACAACTAAGAAGATGACCGGGTCCTCAATGAGGAAGTCTTCAACCTTATTCAGATGAGTCCACCTCTGGGGGGGGGGTTTCCTATTTGCTTCAAGCAGCAATGCCAAGACCCCATGCTTCTCTCTAAGTGGGGGGGGGGGGGGGGCAGCGGTGGTAGTGCTATCCTCTCCCACCACCTCTGCCTCTTTACTGATCTCTTCCCTACCCTATCCCCCCCCCCCTCCTGTTGACGTGATGTGGGTGGGTAGGGTTGAGATCAGTAAGCCGAGGTGGAGGGCTTGGGATAGATCAATTTCACTGCAATCCGAATCATCAGTCACTTGAATTCCACCAGGGATGCTTTTCCTCATGGGGAGAGACCCTCCCCTTCACTTGATTGGTGTCAGCTGACTTCATTTGTTCAGTATCCACCCCAACCCCTACATTCTCTCTGGATAGGCAGGGGGGATGGGGCGGTCCAGACAGTCTGAGTATCGGCCTCTTCTCAGTGGGCAAAATCCTCCCTCCCCGCAGCGGGGCCTCCCAGGCGGTCGATGTAATTGAGGTAATGCTGCCCAAGTAATGGGAACGGAGTTACCATGAGGGGCAGAGTAATCGGTTAGATTACTCCTTACCCTCTAAAGTAACTGTTACATAACTCAGTTTATTTTAACTCTGTTACTTCACTGGTTTTGAGGAAGACCTAAACACAGGCACAATAGTTATGTTATTAACATGTTCGTGTGTCTCCCCAGCTGACTGGTGGTGCTCTAGAAAAGAGGGAATTTATGGGGCTGGCACAGTGTTTCCAAAGGAAGGGGGAGCCAAGGTCACATTGTAGCAGTGCTGAAAGACCACTGGAAAAGGCGTCACCGGTAAGCGTAACTTTAATTTAATATTCTAATAAGCTGCCTGCAAACCCCAGCCATGGTTGTGGGGATTAGGCCCTTGGGGGGGGGGGGGGGGGGGCCCATTAATGTGTGGACAAGGTGCTGACACTGCACCCTGATTGGGCAAAGCTTTGTCCAATCAGGGCGCAGAATGCACTGTGCAGCTCTGTTTGGCAAACGAGCAAATGTTCAGCCTGAACGGATGCTTGGGCCAAACCTTTCACCCATCCCTAATGTTGCAAAATATCATTCCTTCCTGGGAATTTGTAATTGTAATTTCTAGTAGCTTAAACTACGTGTCTTCACTTGCATCAGACACTACGACATCAAAATGACTGTGCAGTACTAGAAAAGCGGAACCTGTCTAGGTAATATGCATGTCTGGTGGACCCCAGTAAATGGGATTAAGCCCTGCCTGTTGCAATAAGGTTTGTTTGTCTTTGCAGTGTGTCTTTTAACAGGATAGGCAACTAACACTATGCTTGTTTGCAGTGGGCTGCTGAATTCTGGTTTGACCTACGCCTCTCTTGTTGATGTGGAGATGGATGTGAACCCTGTCCAGATGGTGGAATTTGTCTGGCATAAAAATATATTCTCCATCCTGCATCCTAAACTTGGTGCCTCAGTTATCACACTACAATATGGACCAAGTGGAGAGATGTATGTATAAAAATTGATTCTAAGAGATTTTAAACCCAAGACTCAAGTACAACCGGTTTTGATAATGTGGCAAATGCCACAAATGGGATCCAAATTTAGGTGTAATTAAGACTTAAGCCAATGGGTCTACTAAAGAATGTTCCCTTACATTTGACATGCCTGATGTGTTGGTACCCTGTTTTTAAAAGGATCATGTTCTTTGCATGTAAGTGACATACCTGGTGATCCTGCCCATCCCCCTTGCTTTTCTATTCTAAACTGACATCAGGGCATGGAAGCACATCCAGCTCAGTGTTAATGTTCTTGTTGTGCTGGCTAAAAAGCTGGTTTGTTCAATTGCAAAGAGCCTGGCTGGTACAGACATTCCCTGGGATGTTCCGTGCACTGCAGTTTATAACCCCCCCCCCCCCCCCCAACTCTCAAATCAATGCCACTTGGAGCTGAAGCCATGTGGTCACTATAAAAGATATTTTATTTAAAGCAAGGGTGTTTTTCAAAGAAATTGAGCATGCCAGTTTTATAACCTAAAGTCAACTTCACACTCCCTCTCTACAGCATTTACTTTATTAAAAATATTTTGTGATAAACTACTATAGATGTGAAAAATTAACATTTCTCCCCCCCATCTGCCCCACCGCTGTATCACATGCTCTTCATTTCCACTTCATTTTCACTTCTCACTTCTCTTTCGCTTCACCTGTCCACCCAGGGCCATCTTTAATATATTGGACCTTGCGCAAAACATTTTGGATCCCCCCCCCCATGCAGTTTCGCTCTCCACCTGCTGAGACATGCAGTAAATGGCAGCTAGGCTCAATCTGTCTACTGAAGTGGATAAAGCGGCTATTATGATTGGTTGGCAGAGGTTACAGTGTATCATTACTGCTCACTGACTGGTTGTGAAAGGTACAGCGCACATTACGGCTCACTGTTTAGTTGCTAGAGGTTACAGCACATAATTTCTGCTTGTTGGTTGCTAGAGATTACTGTGGCTATAACCTCAGCGGGGCATGATATTGCATATCAATGCTGCTGCTATTTACATGTAAATGACCAGAATTTGTATGTAAAGACAGTGTCTGCATGTGAGTCATCTGTACACAATAGGGCAGAGCTGGACAGCATTAGTGGCAGCACTTCACACTGAGATATTGGGACACAGCATGGGACTAAAACCTTGAGGGACAAGGGAGTTTAAACCAGGATAGTTGGTAAGTATGAGGCAACTTCTTTGAGTCCCACAACAATGATGAGCCCAAGGGCAGCTGCCCCTTTTGCCCTGCCTTAAAAACAGCCCTGGCCCCACCAATGTAGCGCCTGCACACCTCTGTACCCCCCCCCCCCTACTCTCCTGTACCACCAATAAACCTCTTCACATCTGGTCACACCCCACCCGGGTGGGTTACAGTGGTGGTTCAAGAAACACTGCCCCCCCCCAATCCATGCTCATCTATGATATGCAGACTAGGGAAAGAGCAGAGATGAGATGCATTTACCTGTCCTGGCACACCTATCCTGCTGATCCACCTTTTGCATCCAGCCCACATAATTGTATGTGACATCTCATACAGGCATATGGAATGGATGGGGTCAGGGGCATTTTCTGAAAGCGGTAGGCTTGTGTGCAGAATCATAAGTTGGGCCCCTGCAGCTGAGAAAGTTGTTTGGTGTGTTTTGTTTTTCATTGCACTGAATACTGGCTGTGGCTTAAAGGAAGAGTGCAGGGGATCAGTAGTAAGTGGTGCAAAGGTTCAGAAATAATTTCAACAAATTCCACAAACTGTCACCTGATTGGGGTTTTCTCAATTGGTGAAATCTCTTCTGAGATTGGTAGTGGCCACCAAGCAAGTCATCTTCCTCCAGATGGTGGACTGGGCTAGCAAGACTGTGATTGACTTTAGCAGTGGCCAATGATGGTCCTCCTCCTGGAAACAAGGACCAACGCCCCCAGCAGAACTACACCCGATCTCTTCCCCATCACAAAAGCTGACTATCGCAGCTACAGCAAAGTTAGAGAACCAAACAATGTTTCCCATCTTTTACAATGCATGGGGGCACACTGCCTCCCCCTCAGAGCAGGTGTGGTGTGGGGAGTTCTGAAATTGGAATGCATTGACTCACTGACTTCCCCATGCTGCCAATGCGGAGGGAGTCGAGTGTCAGCAAAAGAGTCTTTGCGTGCCACTTGCGACACCAATGCCAGGGGTTTCCTACCCCTGATTTAAAGTATGTATGTAATGCATTCAAATTTTTCTGGCTTTTGCGAATTCCCATCTTTGTAATCTTGTTCACCCCTAAAGAAGGCATTCTAAGAACCCTGAAATGTGTCAACTTCACATCAGTCAAACTTTGGCATTTTTTTGCTGTTTTTGGGTTTCTTTTCAGTTTTTTTTCCTAATTCAGTGTTTTTGTTTGTTTTTTTTGTTTTCAGTTTCAAGTTCTGTGGAAGAGACATGACTGAAGAAGATGCAAAACAGACTTTGAAAGAATGTTTCACTTTTTTGTAATTCTAAAACTTGCTAATAAATGGAGGAATTTAAAATGGTGTGTGGGTGTTTGAGCTTGAAGTCCTCAAACTGTTGACCTTTTCCTGTTTTATAGTTGCCACTCACTCAACACTATAATAGGTATAGTAAAACTGGTCCAAGGCATATTGATAGATGGATAGATTCTTCAGGGTACATTTGGATCCATTCTTCTACTTCACCACCCTTCCCCTATATTTATTTATTTATATATTTTTTTTTTCTTCTATGGGATGGGTGCCTTATTAATGGCAAGCCAAAAGGTATTTGTGATGGTGCTAAGCTTAACCTCTTGTAGATGTAACTAGACCTCCTACATTTGGCAAAGTCTATGGAACATGTCTTTAACCTCCCTGGCAGTATGATTATTTCAGATTTTAGGTGCTGAATGCGGTACAATTATTTTGCGTGGAAATTTGGCGTTTTTTATATTGTAGTCCTGTAATTCTTAGGAATAACTCAAATCTGTCCAGACCAGAGTCTAGCGGACATCTCGGGTATGATAGTTTGAAAAATTAAATCATAAACTATAATAGAATAACTGTAAATATACAAAATATAACAAAGTTATTCAATAATGTAATCAAATCAAACTGAAATTTGCTCAGTTGCAGAATTTTCACTGTCATTACTTCAATATTTGACAGTAATCGCTTAATTCTGCGAGTGATTCCAATTTATTATCGCTGGTATAAAACCATTTTTGTAACCATTTTTCTGTAAGATTACATTATACTGTATGGTGTGTGTTTCCTATTTGAAATTGGCGCCATTCTCTGTCCCCATGTGTCACAACGCTCGCAGGGAACGGGGGGGGGGGGGGTTCAGCATACTATTTCAAACCATGGAGTGCCAACTTCCTTTTGTGGCAATCCACTCTAGCAGGAATTATTGTACAATTTGAGTGTCTGTCCCAATTCCTGGATAGGCTTTGGGTTCTAAGGTTGGAAGGGGAAGACCTGGATTTCAATGTAACCTAAAATATTCAGTGTTAGAAGTCAAGGCTCTAGATGGGCCACTCATGTTTTCAACATTAAACTGGTCAAATTCCATCTACAGAAGTGGCTTGTTGGGCTTCTATCACATAGGACATGGGTCACATAGTCATGCTGGAACAAAAAATGCTTCCTCCCCATGTTTCCACTGGATGGAAGTGGGCAACTATATTTGTGCATATGGGGAGGTTTTCCTGATGGGCTTCATGATCAGGTAAGGGTATAATATTGAATCTGGTATGGCCCCCCCTGCTACTGATTTTCAAAATAAGTTTATTGCCATCCAAACCTGCCCCAAATGCATGTCTGGCTCCTCACTAGAAGAGTTAAATGTAGCACCCTTCTAGTGTAGGTGGCTAGGCAATTTTTAGCTCTGGCTCCTTCTGTAATTATTTTGTGGGAGATTCAAATTGACCAGCCTGAATATTTACTGGGTTCCAGCCAGTCCCTGGAGGGGTAAGTATTCAGAAGGGGGCAGATGTGCAAGTGATTAACTAGTGCTGACTTCTACCTCTGGCAATGTGAATACCTGGCATCCTGAAGATCCTTATGGGCAGTCTTAATTGGCCTGAAGCATATCATTTAAACTCCATTTAGCTGTGTAAAAGTCCTACACCTGTGGTATCACCATACTTGGGAGGAGTGGCAGAATGTGTTTTGGGGTGTCATTTTTGCTATATACATTGTGTTAGAAATATCGTATAAATTGACAACTTTGTGTGTAAAAAAAAATAAAATAAAAAAAATGTGTTCCTTTTTTTTCCACATATTCCAAAAACTTCTGGAAAAAAATGAACCATTCAAAAGACTCATTATGCCTCACAGATTATACGTTGGGGTGTTTGCTCTCCAAAATGGGGGTCATTTTATGGGAAATTCCATTGTCCTGGTACTCCAGGGACTTCAAAAGTGTGATAGGTGGTTCAGAAATGAGATGCGTCATTTTTTTGATCGTAGAACATCTGAAGGTACTACATCAATGTTGGTGCTCTGTATGTGGCCAGGCTGTGTAAAAGTCTCACATGTGGTATGGCCGTACTCGGGAAGAGTAGCAGAATGTATTTTGGGGTGTAATTTGTTGTATGCATATGCTGTGTGTGAGAAATAACCTGATAATATGACAATTTAAAAAAAAAATAAAAAAAATCTTCATTTTGCTAAGAATTGTGGGAGAAAATGACGACAACTTAAACTCCATGCTACTTAATAACTCGGAATGTCTACTTTGCAAAAAGGGGTAATTTGGGAGGTATTTGTACTTTCCTGAATTGTTAGTCTCTCAAAAAATGAGATACACCTGATGTACTGAAGGCCTGATGAGATGTGATCAATTTTCAGTGATTGGCACCATAGTTTGTAGACTATAACTTTCACAAAGACCGGGGGTGCAATTTTGGTCATTTTGCACCCATTTTGGAATAAAAGGGCCAGGGTGCAATTTTGGTCATTTTGGGGTAAAATGGGTGGAGATGCAATTTTGTGTCATTTGAACCCATTTCAGGATAAAAGGGCAGGGGGTGCAATTTTGGTGATTTTGCACCCATTTTGGGATAAAAGACAGGGGTGCAATTTTGGTCATTTTGGGGTAAAAGGGCCTGGGGTTAGATTTGTGTAATTTTGGGGTAAAAGGGCGGGGGGGTGCAATCTTGGTTTTTTTTTGGGGGTAAAAGGGCCGGCGGGATAATTTTGGACCCATTTAAGGATTAAAGAGTCGGGGGTGAAATCTTTTTTTTTTTTTTTTTTTGGGGGTAAAGGGGCCGGGGGGTGCAATTTTGGACCCATTTTGGGGTAAAAGGGCCGGGGATGCACTTTTGTGTCATTTTGCACCCATTTCAGGATAAAAGGGCCGGTGGTGCAATTTTGGTCATTTCGGACCCATTTCAGGATAAAAGGGACAGGGGTCCAATTTTTTTGGTCATTTCGGCCCCATATTGGGGTAAAAGGGCCGGGGATGCAATTTTGGTCATTTTGGACCCATTTTGGGGGTAAAAGGGCCAGGGGTGCAATTTTGGTCATTTTTGGAGCCAATTCGGGGTAAAAGGGCCGGGGGTGTAATGTTTCATTTTGGACCTATTTCAGGATAGAAGGGCTAGTGGTGCAATTTTGGACCCATTTCAGCATAAAAGGGCCGGGGGTGCAATTTTGGTCATTTTGGACCCATTTCAGGATAGAAGGGCCAGGGTGCATTTTTGGTCATTTTGCACCCATTTCCATCTAGAATAGCTGGGGGTGTGATTTTTGTCATTTTTGACCCATTTCGGGCTAAAAGGGCCGGGGTGGGTTTTTCATTTTGGACCCATTTCGTGTTAAAAGCGCCAGGGGTGCGATTTTGGTAGTTTTGGACCCACTTAAGGCTAAAAGGACCAGGGGTGCCATTTTGGTCATTTTTGACTAAGGATGAGCTGAACACCCCCCAGAACCTGCGATCAGACCTAAACTTTGTGTGAACTATAGAACCCTATTAAAGTCTATGGGACTCGAACGTTCAAAATCAAAAGTGCTAATTTTAAAGGCTAATATGCATGTTACTGTCCTAAAAAGTGTTTGGGGACCGGGTCCTGCCCCAGGGGACATGGATCAATGCAAAAAAAAAGTTTTAAAAATGGCAGTTTTTTGGGAGAAGTGATTTTATTAATGCTTAAAGTGAAACAATAAAAGTGTAATATTCCTTTAAATTTCATACTTGTGGGGTGTGTATAGTATGCCTGTGAAGGGGTGCATGGTTCCCGTGCTTAGAACTGTCCCTGCACAAAGTGTCATTTCTGCAGGAAAATAAGTAATTTAAAATCACTCACGGCTATAATGAATTGTTGGCTCCCCGTAATACAGAGAACAGTCATTGATAAAAAAAAAGCGTGGGGTTCCCCTACATTCCAGGCCCTTCAGGTCTGGTACGGATATTAAGGGGAACCCCACGTCAAATTACAAAAAAATGACATGGGGTTCCCCCCCCAAACACAGGTTTGATAGGTTTCTGTTACATCAGAGGGGGGTGGGGTTATCCACATGTCATTGGGGAAGCCAGGCTTTCCCCTTGTGTCAGAGGGGTCAGGTGGCCCCGCCCTCCTCATATAAGAAGTGTCAGGCTGCCGGGATCCCCGCAGTGTCTCCAGTGGAGACAAGATGGATGCGCTGCGCTGGAGGGAGAGATCACCCATCGCTGGATCAGATCAGCCAACGCTGGACCCCGGAGAGATGATCATCCATCGCTGGATAAGAGTGGATTACCACCGCTGGAATGCTTTTTTTTTTTTTTTTTTTTTTTTTTTTTTTTCTTCTTCTTCTTTAATAAAGAACTTTTGCAATGATGTGTGTCTTTTTAAACTATTTTTTACACTTTCTTTGTGAAATGGTAGGGGTACATTTGTACCCCCTTACCATTTCAAACAGGGGGAGGCCAGGATCTGGGGGTCCTCTTGTTTAAAAGGGGCTTCCAGATTCTGATAAGCCCCCCGTCCGCAGACCCCCACAACCACCGGCCAGGGTTGTGGGTTTTAGGCCCTTGCCCTCATCAACATGGGGACAGGGTGCTTTGGGGGGACCCCAAAGCATCCTCCCAATGTTGAGGGCATGTGGCCTGATATGGTTCAGGAGGGGGGGTGCTCTCTCGTCCCCCCCCCCCCCCCTCTTTTCCTGCGGCCTGCCAGGTTGCGTACTCAGATAAAGGGTCTGGTATGGATTTTTAGGGGGAACTCCACACCAAATAAAAAAAAAAAACACGGTGTGGAGTTCCCCCCTAAAAATCCATACCAGACCTGAAGGGTTTGGTATGGATATTTGGGGGAACCCCACGTAATTTTTCTTTTTAAATTTGACACAGGGTTCCCCATAATATCCATACCAGACCTGAAGGGCCTGGTAATTGAATTTGGGGGAACCCCACAATTTTATTTTTATTTTTTTAATCAATGACTTTCAATGACTGTTCTCTGTATTATGTAAAATGTATTGAAAACTCACCTAGAATATATAGCACACTACATCAGGTGAGCCTGATCACATTATCGTATACTGTAAACAGGAATTTAAATAGCATAGCTAAGGAAAGCCAGTGCAGAGGATGCAGAAGGGGGGGCAATGGGGGGAAGTGCATGGGGGACACTGGGCAGGACAGCCTGTCAGTCAGACTATATAGGGCCCTATGATTTCTAATGGTGGCCCTGCAAACAATAATAAGACACTGATGCCACTTTTTATTCAGGAGACTTATGCCCCGTACACACGTTCCGATTATCGTAAGACAGATCGTTCACATTTTGTTGCATACAACTAAGATCGAATACAACAGTGCAAAATGTGTGTAAGATTTTTGTCGTATGATTCTGGAAAAATCTTCCATTGTGCGTAGCTACGTATTTTAAATTATGTCAAATACGCGTGACCCGTGTGTCCTTCTGGTTTATTTTCGTGTTTCCGATCATGCGTGGTGTTTGTTGAATGACTTTTATCGGACGCATACTGTACTGACTACACGATTGTCGTATGATGGGCTGTCATCCGACCAAAAGTTTTCCTGTTTGTCCCTTCGGATTTGGTTGGACGGACTGTCGTGATCGGCTGTCAAAATCTGCGTACTAACGATCAGATTATCGAACGATCTGTCCGAAAGCGACTTTTGTAGTCCGATAATCGGAACGCGTGTACGGGGCATTAGAGTAAATATCTTAATTTAAGCATCTCAAACTTCACATAGGTTTGTTTATTCTTTTCAACACACCGACCCTTTGGGCATAACATTGCAAATGTCAGGAAAGAATTTCCAGAAGCTTTTTGTTGTTTTTACCAAATTTATTGAATATGCAGATTTGCACAGAACATCAAGACACAGACAACATAACATTTTTAATCATTTGTTTGCTTGGTATTGTTTCATTTGAGTCTCTTTCATGTAGATTTTATTTTTTACATCCTTGTTGTTGGGTCTGGCATGGCTCAGGAGGGCAGGGGAGGCAAGGATCTGTGCAGACAGAAAATTATAATATGAATACATGTTATACATTTGTATTCTTAACTGACCTTATAGAATATATACACTTTCTGTATATACACTTTCTGAGAAACCTGGTATTCAGTAATCACTAATTATATAGGTACTAAATTGTGCGTGTTGTCAGCCTCTACACAATAAATTAGTATGGCATCCCTAAATATACCCCAATACAACCACTACTACTACTTTCTTGTTGATCCTCAAGCCCTGAATCACAGAAGCCGTGATTTCCATACATTGAACTTATGATGGCAGAGAAGCCTGTAAGCCCTTGTACACACGGTCGGACATCCCGACAACAAAATCCGTCGGATTTTGTCCTACGGATTTTGTCCGAAACTTGTGTTGCATACACACGGTTGGACAAAGTTGTCGGAAAATCCGATCGTACGTAACGTGATGACATTATTTTGTTACGACGGGGCTACGTTCAGGCTAGTAGCCAATAGCTTTGGTCTAGGAATTTGATCTGAGCATGCGTGGCACTTTTTTTCGATCGGAATTCTCTATACACAATCGGACAAACTCCGATCGGATCATGTTGTCGGAAAGTTTTATAGCCCAGCTCTAAAACTTTGTCCGTCAGATATTCCGACAGAAACAGTCCGATGGAGCCCAACACACACGGTCGGATTATCCAACAAAAAGGTCCGATCGGACATTTTCCGTCGGAATGTCCGACCGTGTGTACAAGGGATAAGAGCGAATGCCCATAAATTCTCCTAAATTCTTTTAAACAGGCATGTCTTTGAATTTGTTCTGTATGATTGAACTGAAGGATTTGTCTATAAAAGAGTAAATCCTCCTAAATGTGACATTCCAATAGTTGGCTGATACTGTTGGCCCAAAAGTGAACCTGCGATACAGAAATGTAGTGGAATCCATCGCTGACTTGTTTTTAAAGGTGGAATCTCCAAGGCTGTCATCCTCATTCTGTCTTTACTACCTATCAGCAGGATGAGGACTTTTCCCATGTAACTGGCTGCATGCTTGTTCTGGTCAGTGACTCAAGGTAGGGAAAACAGTATGAGGATGGATATTATAAATGTCACTCGCGCAAAGTGTGAAAAGCTAAATAAAAAATTGTGAAAAAAATAATTAAAGAGCTAATGTGCATGTGGATAATACAAAATTCCTGATGCTGCGTACACACAAGCGAAATGTCAGACAGAAATAGTCAGACGGAAGCTTTTTATCATATATTCCGATCCTGTGTATGCTTCATCTGACTTTTTTTTTTTTATTATTCTGACGGACCTAGAAAGAGAGCATGTTCTAAATATTTCCGACCGAACCAATTCCTATCGGGAAAAACGCTCGTCTGTATGCTGTTCCGACAGACCAAAAACGACGCATGCTCTGAAGCAAGTACGAGACGGAAGCTATTGGCTACTGGCTATTGAACTTCCTTTTTCTAGTCCCGTCTTACATACTGTACGTCACCGCGTTGCGCAATAAACAGATTCTGGACAGCCGCACTCTTGAAAAGTAGCCTTCTTTTATTGAGAAAAATTCACATAAAAAAAAAAAAAGATGGAAATCACAACAGACAAAATAGCTGAAGTTTCGCACTAGCGATAGTGCTTATTCATAGTTCAATAAAAGAAGCTACTTTTCAAGAGTGCGGCTGTCCAGAATCTGTTCCTGTTCATTGCTATTAGCCATTGCCAGCACCTACGACTTCCGACCCGAGAGTTAGGTTTATTATCTGTTTGTTTTTCCTGGAGCGGTGATATCTCCCTTTTTACCGCGTTCTTGGTGGTCGGAATTTGGTGTGATGGGGTGCACACTAGAATGTTTCAGCAGAATTCTGTCGGAACTCCGTCGGAAATTTTATTTTATTTTTTTTACGATGAGAAAACCGGTCGTGTGTACAGGACATTAGTTGCCCACTGCTAGGATGCCATAGCATTAATAGTAGAATTAATAGTAGTACACCCTGATACCAAACTATAGTAATATTCTGCCTACTAAAATAATGTGGAATAAAGTGCTAAGGTGCTATGTCACTGATACATAAATCAACCTATTCCTATATTCATGTAAGAAACTCATCAATATGCAAAGATCAATCAGAATAAATTCATAGTTACATAGTTACCAAGTTAGTAAGGTTGAATAAAGGCACCAGTCCATCCAGTCTACAATTGTCCATATCCCTGTACATTGCACACTCACATCGGTCCCTACCCTCAAGGAGCCCACAATCCAAGGTCCCCATTCATATACTAGGGCCAATTTTGGACAGAAGCCAATTAACCTACCTGCATCTCTTTGGAATGTCATTAATGTGAAATTTAAAAAAAGAAAGAATATATGTGCAGTCCATGGTTCAAGAATTAAGCATGCTGCCAGTGAATGCATAAGAGGATTCCCATGCCATCAGGTGGATATACATCTATTCAAAAGCCTTGCTGACCCACCTCGGCATAAGCCCAGGGGGTCCACACCTGCGGGTAAATGCGCACTCGCTGCTGGGAGTCTGTGTTGGGTGTTGCAGTGTATTTGCACAAGAACGCAGCACTTTACAGTCTAATATTGATGAACTTCACATGCAGTTTATGTTGATGGACTTTCATGGTAAAACACTTATAGTAGGACAGGGAGTGAGGGTAATTATATTTAATGGACCCTGAAACAGCAGCAAAAACCTGAGCGGAATTCTGATCCTTTATCACTTTGTCCAAAACTAGAAAAAAAAATGTTTTTGGCTTGACAAACAGTTTAAGTAATTTACACCTCCTTGCTCTTGGGCACCTACTTATCTCCCCCAGCTATACCCCAATCATTGAACCCAATACAAAATGATCACATTATTGTACCTGGATTATATTTAATATATTTGATATAATGGAAAAAAAAAAAAAAAGGTGTGATGCCCTCTTTTGCTTTACAGTTGTCAGAGCTGAGAGGCAATGCTGGAGATTCTGCTGTGGCAACTTATCACAGTATTTTAAAGAAAATAACAAAACCTAGCTGATCCTTCCATCTACTGTGGTACAGCTTAAACGAAAATGCCATACTGGATACTGTTCTAGGCACAGAGTCCACTAAACTAACCTCTACCCAATACTTCACTATCTGCCTTCCCACAGCAACAACATTGGCTGACAGCCAAAAGTAGATGGGAACCCGATATTGGGGTCATAGAAAAAACGGATTGGAAATAAATTTTAGATCATACTAACAGTTTCCCCCAAAAGGTCAGACCGGTTAAAACAACTATACAGGATATCCTACATTGGGCATATTTGACAACCCAGAAAATTGCGCAATGCCAGTCCACACGTAGTACACTTTGTCCATTATGTGCCTCCGCACCTGGCTCTATCATTTGTTATGGAGTTGCCCGGTTATAAAAACTTTTGGCTTCAGGTAATTCACAATCTGCATGACAAGATGGGTTCACCAGCGGTTCTAGATCCTAATTTAGGCCTAATGGGCCTACTTGTGGATCCAGAGGTAGATAAATTCCTTGCTAGCTTTTTATAGGAAACACTGTTTCTTTTTTATATGAAACAGTGGCATCGGAACTGGATGTAGGAAATACCCCCCATAATCCAGAGGTGGAAAAAAAGCCTCTATGTGTATTAAAAAAAAAATTGATTTATACACATAGAGGCTGTCCACTTAAATATCCCACGGTGTGATATAGGTGGTTAGCAGATAGTGAGAGACTCGTACCTGAACATCTAAACTTTGTTGCACTCAGCAAAGTCAGTGTATACCTGAAATGCCTTGTACACATGGTTGGACATTCCATCCACAAGATCCATCCAATTTTTTCCTACGGATTTCGTCCGAAACTGGCGTTGCATACACACAGTCGGACGAAGTTGTCGGAAAATCCGATAGTTCGGAATGTGATGACGTTCGTTTGTTACGATGGGACTACGTTTAGGCTAAGTAGCCAATAGCTTTGGTCTCGTAATTTGATCTGAGCATGCGTGGCACTTTGTCCGATTGGAATTCTCTACAAACGATCAGAAAAAGTCAGATCCTGCTCTCAAATTTTTCCCGTCAGAAAAAGTCCGATAGAGCCCACACACGAACGGATTTTCCAACAATATAATCCAATCGGACCTTTTCTGTCGGAATTTCGGACCGTGTGTACAGGGCATAATGGTATGTATACCAAAATCTTTTACCTCTCGTCTATTTGTTTGCCTAGGGCATAATTTTTCCCCTTCACATTGCAATGCAAATCTGTGTATTAAAGCTCTCTATATGATATAATATGATCATTGATGCCTAAAGTTGTGTAATCTGCTACTTGCAGTCAATCTGTAGAACTGTTTTACCCATGACTTTGCCCCCTTTCCTTTTTTCTTTTTATGTGATTATTGTACCATGTACCTTTTTCTCCATAAAGTTGTTTTTTTCCAATTAAAAAAAAAAGCAAACTAAAATGTAAATATATATTTATTTCTAAAGGTAAGTAAAAAGGAGCACCCAATGCCCAGTGCATGCAAGCAGATAGGTGAGTTTGTAATTGTTTTGTGAGTAGCAACAAGTAATCAAGCCAATGCATTGCAGGGGAACAAAGACTTCCCCTACCACAGAGATGTGTCTACAATGTACAGTGATTCTCAACCAGGGTTCCGTGGAACCTCAGGGTTCCTCCAGAGGTTGCTAGGGGTTCCTCCAGCATTGGGCAATTTCTGCCTCTCAGATAAGTTCCCACTGTTCCCAAGATCCCATTGATCCTTTTTAGCTATCTGCAAGGAGGTAATTCTTCCCAATGACCACAATTGTAAGGACCATTGTTTCCAACGACCATCACACTAATGTATCATGAATTGTAGATTTCTAATTTTTAGCAGGGTTCCCGAGACCGGAGAACTATCTCAAGGGTTCCTCTGTGTTGAAAAGGTTGAGAAAGGCTGGTCTACATACTAATACATTTGGAAGGATCTCAAACAAGTGTGTCTGTAACACCAAGATCAGAAAGATCGATGTTGGCTGTGTTTGCAGTGGCAGCATTGATTCAATGGTGATCAGGGTAATTAGAAAGAGAGAATCTCATTAATGAGATCAGACCGTAATAAAAAAAAGACAGAGGTTTTAACCCCCCAGCCCTGTATTCAAATCTAAAATTGTTTTGTCCTTAGTAATACCTTAACAATAAGTAAGCAATGGCCACTTCCATATATACCGGATAAGATAAGTATTGAACACGTCACCATTTTGCTAGGTAAATATATTTCTAAAGGTGCCATTGACATGAAATTTTCACCACATGTCAGTAACAACCCATACAATCCATACATGCAAAGAAACCAAACTAAGTTCAGAAATTAAGTTATGTGTAATAAAATGGAATGACACAGAGAAAAAGTATTGAACACGCTAACTGAAATGTATTTAATACTTCATATAAAATCCTTTGTTGGTAATGACAGCTTTAAGAAGCCTTTTGTATGTGGAAACTAGTTGCATCCATTGTTCAGGTTTGATTTTTGCCCATTCTTCCACAGTCTTCAAATCTTGGTTCCTTGGGCTTCTTGTATGATCTCTGATCTTTAGTTCTTTCCACAGATTTTCTAATGGATTTAAGTCAGGTGACTGGCCTTGTTTCATCTTCGTCATTCTGGTAGATGGCAGCAGATTTTTATCAAGAATGTCATGGTACAATTTTCCATTAATCTCTCCTTTAAGGATATGAAGTTTGCCATTACCGTATGGTGAAAAACAGTCCCACACCATGATGTTCCAACCTCCATGCCTCACTGTCGGTATGGGGGTGTTTTTGGGGTGATGTGCAGTGCCATTTGTACCTCCAAACATGGTGTGTATTATGGCATCCAAAGAGTTCAATTTCGGTCTTATCTGACCAGATTATATTTTCCCAGTATTTCACAGGCTTGTCTAAATGTTGTGCAGCTTCAACATGTTTTTTCTTCAGCAATAGAGTCTTGCGTGGTGAGCGTGCATACAGGCCATAGCGGCTGAGTGCTTTACTTATTGTTTTCTTTGAAACAATTGTACCTGCTAATTCCAGGTCTTTCTGAAGCTCTTCACAAGTGGTCCTTGGCTCTTAGACAACTCTTCTGATAATTCTTTTCACTCCTCTGTCAGAACAGTTGCGAGGAGCACCTGGTCGTGGCCGGTTTATGGTGAAATTATGTTCTTTCCACTTTTGGATAATGGCCCCAACAGTGCTCACTGGACACCTTGGTAATGAGACACCTTTTTATAGACCATCAGTTGAGACTGAACCAGCTGATATTAATTTGCACTGACAAGGAACAGGATTGCTTTCTAATTACTGATAGATTTAAGCTGGTGTCTTGGTTTTCCGTGCCTTTTTGCACCTCTTTTTCTTCATGTGTTCGATACTTTTTCACTTTGTCATTCCTATTTATTACACATAACTTAATTTCTGAACTTATTTGTTTTGGTTTCTTTGTATGTATGGGTTTCATGGGTAGTTACTGACATGTGGTGAAAATGTTATGTTAATAGCCCATTTGAAAATATATTTACCTAGAAAAATGGTGACTTGTTCAATACTTATTTTACCCGCCGTATAAGTTGCCCTAAATGCAATGAAATTGATTTACCACTGATGTGTACTACATAATTCCTGCCACAAAAAATATATAGGCAAATGTATTCCAACTGAGTACATACAAATTATATTTGTAAATGATATTTGATGTTTACTGACTCACTAGGCTTAGGGCACTTTGGTTTTTGGTCCTGACATTGCTGCACTGGCTTGCATTCTGCAAAGGAAAAGTAGGGACATTAGATGGCATGGGAAAGGTATCCCCATCAGTGGCGGCTGGTGCTCAACATTTTTGGGGGGGTGCAAACAAACTGAAAAATTCAGAAAAAAACCCCATCAATTGCAGCCTCACTGTGCCATCAAACGCAGCCACTTTGCCCATCAAACGCTGCCACGGTGCCCATTAAATGCTGGCACTGTGCCCATTAAATGCTTCCACTGTGCCCCAAATGCTTTCTGTCACTGTGCCCATTAAGTGCTGCCGCTGTGCCCATTAAGTGCTGCCGCTGTGCCCCCCACCCACCATCTGCACGGCACTTACCTCGTCTCTAGTGTGCAGTGGGTGACATCGGCAAGCGGTGTCCGGTGTCCTCCATATCCTCTTCTCCCGCGCTCCTCCTTTTGTCTTCTGCAATGATTGGATGCCTGGTAGGCATCCAATCACAGCGCCTGTGATTTCAGCCAATCATGTGACAGGTAACCCAGACCCGGCAAACTGATTGGCTGAGAGGCGGGTCAGTGTTAGGGAAGCAATGTATTCACTTCTCTAACACTACACTGTGTAAACAGTGAACACAGAGCAGTGCACCCACTGTTTACCCTTTTGGAAGCCTATTAGAGACCACGGCTCTAATCAGGACACCTATTAGAGCTGACAGCTCTAATCAGGCACTTCCAAAGAAACCCCACCGCTGTAATTCAGAAGCCGGACACCTGAATAGGGGGCAGGAGCAGTGACAATATATAGATTCATGAAATGCATGAATCTATCTATTGGTGATAGAGCGGTGCAGGAGAGAGGGGGTGGTGCTCCTGCGCCCTCTATGGACGCACCACCACTGATCCCCATTGAAAGATTTTCCCTCTATTCTTGTTTTGGTGGCAATTCAAAAACGTGGATCTACCCTCACATTTAATCCCCGTGCCAATGATGATCAGGATAATTAGAGAGAGTGAATCTCGCTAATGGGGACACAGACAGTAATAAAAACCTAACAGAGATTTTAACCCTCTACCACTGTGTCAATACCTAAAAATTTTATGCCTTTAGTAATACTTTAACAATAAATAAGCAGTAACCGATCTCATATAAAAGTTGACCTAAGCAAAGTGAAAATGAATTATCACTGATGTGTTCTATATAATTGTTTCCATAAAAAAAAAAAACCATAATGGCAATTTATTCCAGCTGAATACATAAAAATGGCATGTAAATTAGTTTTGCTGTTTACTAACTCACCAGGCTTAGGGCACTTTGGTTTTTGGTCCTGACATTGCTGCACTGGTTTGCATGCTGAAAAGGAAAAGTAGGGACATTATTTATGAAGCCATGTGTCTTTTTAGGCCTTAGATCACTACTGTTAATGATAATATATATATAAAAAAAAAGAACAATTCAAAAAGAAAACACTAAATCTGAATTTGATAAAAGTGTCTAGTAGCAAGTATTTCTATATCTTTGATGTCTGATAATTGCTCAGACTTACAGCAGCATATTTGTATGACACAAATGAATGGGAATGACACATGGCACTAGACACCGCTAAAAACCTATAATGCGCTTGCTGCTGGTGATTTGATTAAAACGTATTCTTACATAAAATACTTGAACATGCTGAAGCATGGTTTCTATGAAACAGGTATATTAATTTAGACTTTTATTTTTTTTTTCTTCAAAAGTCCTTAATAAGTTATCTCTTATTTTAAAAACCCCTTATGCCGCGTACACACGACCGGACTTTCCGGCAGACTAGGTCCGACGGTCTTCCCGATGGACTTTTGGCGGAGTTCTGACTGACTTTCCGAACGGAATTGGCCACACATGAACGGACTAAGTCCATTCGTAAGTCCGTTCATTTTGAACGTGATGACGTAAACGGTACTAAACAAGGAAGTTCAATAGCCAGTAGCCAATAGCTTCCCTTGCGTTGTATTTGCACACAGACGAGCGGTTTTCCCAATTTTAGTCAGTCGGAATTGAGTCTGTCAGATAGATTTGAAACATGTTTTATATCTACTGTAGGTCCGTCTGATTTATTTTAATTTTTTTCTGAAAAACGATGGGATTTGCCCACACACGATCGGGTTGTCTGACAGACTAATCCCTAGACCTAGTCTGCCGGAAAGTCCAGTCGTGTGTATGCGGCATTAGAGTTATGTTATTGTATATTTATTTGTGGCATGGGACTTGTGGATTTAAATTAACACATCATATTGTAGACACCAAAACAGTGTAAGGCCGATCATCAACTTTTCCACTTTCTGAAGGGTTCTATAAGTATAAAAAGCTACTTACGGTCCTGGCACTTCTGATCATGATGTTTTTGATGTTGTTCATGTTGTTCATGGTGTCCATGATGTCCATGAGATCCACCTTTAGTAGACATTGTTGTTGGCTGGTGCTAGCAAGTAAGTTCAAAGTTAACTCAAAGGAATAGCAAGTTCTGTTATGAAGGAGATAAACCTGATGCTTTTATACCCAAGTTGTTTCCTGCTTGTAAAGGGGGATGTGAATCTCTTGAAAAACCAGTTTGATTTTTCACCAAACCTGACATTCATTTTATAGAGGAACCTTTTTAAATTATTGTAATGTTCCAGGAAGGAAGGGGTGTTGCCTCCTTGGTGTATCATTTAAAAGCTAATTATACCCAAATCTTACATGAGTTATAGATGACTCTCTAAGGCTGGGTTCACACTAGTCGCAGAGAAACCAGAGCTGGAATTGGCACCTGAAGAGAAAAAGCAGCTGATCAGCAGTTCCTCTCTGTTGTAGCTGTGGATCAGCTGACCTGGGAGAGGGGAGATGTAGTGAAGAGGGGGAAAGAATTTGTGTTCAGAACAGAAAGCATCTGCAAATCAGATGCGTTCCCATAGAAGATTATGTGTCTGCAATTCGCACCGCAATGCCTAGAAAACTGACACTTTTTTTGGGCAATGCGGAGTGTGGATGCAATGCACATATGTGAACCTGACTCATTCAAATGAACAGATTTCAAAAATGTCCCAGCCATATTGAACATTAGGTCATGAATTCCATAGCTGATGACCGAATGAATATATAGTTACATAGTAGATAGGGTTGGAAGAACCCCAGGTCCATCAAGTCCAAAGTGTGTGTGTGTGTGTGTGTGTGTGTGTGTGTGTGTGTGTGTGTATCAGTTTTAGTCTTCTAAGAGTACAGTATACATACCCTTATATAGTGTGCTCATTGAGGAGAACACATCTAGAAGGCTTTTGATTTTGTCAACACTCACAGCTGATGTTTTTGCTCTAACGGTAAAGTACCCTCTACACAATTTCAGATTAAACCTTCTCTCCCATCTTTTAAATTGTGACTGCCTGCCCTCGTCATGGACCCATGATTACAATTAAGATTAAAAAGTTTGTTGCAGTCTTTCCAATCACCAATGATTCATTTGTATGTAAGTATTGTAAAGTCTCAGATTTTTTTAGGTAAAAATAACAAACAGGTTATACTTATCACTGTGCAGTGTATTTGCACAGAGCAGCCCAGATCCTCTTCGGCTCTCCCGGTCCCTCCCTCCGGTTGAGTGCCCCCACAGCAAGCAGCTTTCACCTGAGTCACAGCTTCATATCTCCATTTGGACACAGAGCTGCGGCTTGCCCCCCCCCCCCTCCCTCCTTCTCTTCTCATTGGCTAACTGACTTTTTTAATTGTATGTTTATTAGAGATTTTTTTTTTTCCAAAAGTTTTTATTGGGAATCAAAAGACAATCATACAGATAATTGACAGTCAATTTTGATAACGATTTACAGAACACAGTAATTTACACAAGTCAGAAGCAATACAAAAGACTAGTATTAATCCTGAAAGACTAGCCTTACGGGGTTGTAGAAAAGCTTTATAAAAAACAGGAAATCTCACGTGGTGAGGTTATGAGGGACCATCAGAAATAACCATAGGCCTAAAGCATAGAAGACACTGGATGGATTGGTCTACAGGCCCCTGCTATTAAAAGTAAAACAACAGTAACTATAACCGGGGTAGCAAGGGAGGAAGAGAGGGAGGGGGGAGGATGTGGGTGGAGGGCAGAGAGTCTCAGTGGTGGTGGTCCATGTAGATACTCAACCATTGTGTCACTGGTGAGAAGCATATTGTATGGGCATTGGGAGTGCCTTTCATTAGTCCTTTGAGGATGGCTTGTCATAAGAGAACGTGAATTGTTCCAATGTGGCTTGGTCGGCTGGTGGAAGGGCCGAAAGGATGAAAGCTTGCCGCCTGTAGAAGAAACGAGCTTTAGGTATGAGTTCCTTGAAATCTGTGAGAAGTCATTCTCTGAATAAGAGGGTAAGGGGGTCCTTTTTGAGTTGGGAAATAGGTGGACCTTGGGGTGAAATCCAGTGTTTAAGGATGAGCCTCCGGGCGATAAGCAAGCATAACAAGATCCAGTCTTTGGAAGAAGAGTATTTGGAGGTCGTCCCAAAGGAAGAGACTCTAGAGGTCAGGGACCAAGGTAGCAGCAAAGGGTCGCAGTATCCGAAGATCAGGAGTAAGGGCAACTTCAGCCGGGTGACTTTGAAAATTAAGGAAATAACTTGATCCCAAAATGTAGAGATGGAGGGGCAGAGCCAAAAGCAGTGTGAGAGAGGTGGTTTTGATGCCTGACATAGGGGGCATGAGGTCCCATCTCGGTTGGATTTGGGAGACAGGAAAGGGATGTGGGCCCGGTGGGCAATCTTGAGCTGGGTTGCTCTCCATATTTCGTTGGGGGTCAAAGTACTTTCTGTAGTCCAATCAAAATTTTTCCACTATTTTGGGGTCCAGGAAGTCTGTACCCTCGTTGGGGATAGAGGAAAAGGATAGGGGCAGATTAGAGATTTTTACATTACAAGTAAAGCACATTGATCATGGAGAGAGCTATAAGGCATCAAACAAGAAACAGAAAACAGACAAAAAAAAGGAGAGTAGTAGAGCAAATCGACTAAAGGTTATAGCCATTGTTCTCTTTAGTCAACTAGAAAGTAAAGCAAAATTAACCAACACAGATTTATACCATAGGATAAGGAGGTAGTATGCTGGATGGTAAGTAGCGATCAGCAAGGGAACAAGTTATGAGGAGGGGAGAGGGTTACATCAGGTTGGGGTGGGAATGAAAATATTGATATGATTCTGACAGAGTCAGGAAGGGGTACCGTATTGAGATTTGTCCCACAATTCCCAGACCCCGTCAAACCTGTCAATAGCATCTCCTACTAATGCCATTATGTGCTCCATTCTACGAATTTCGCCAAAGACGTTGAGGAGTTGCTCTTGAGAGGGAGGGGTAGAGGCCAGCCAACACATTGGAATAACTCTCTTAGCTGCTAATAAAATCTATGAGGCCAGTTTATTTTCGTTTTTTTCCCCAAGTCTGTAAAGGGAAGGCCAAGGAGGTAATACAATGGATCAAACGAGAGGAAGGACTCAAATAATCATCGGAGTAGAGACATCACCATGGACCAAAAAGGAGTAATTAACTCAAACTGCCAAAATATATGGTAATGAGTACCTCTGATTTTACCATACCTCCAGCAAAGAGGGGACAAGGAGGGCTCATAACGGTGCATGATCTCTGGTGTCCTGTACCAGAAGAACAATATTTTGAATGCTTTCTCTCTCTGCGCCACACATCAGGATATTTTGGAGGTGGAGGTCTGTAGTGGAAATATTAAAGCTTCTCCTATAAGAAAATAATTCCATGCACTAATAAGCATAATCATAACTCTCTTGTATAATGCATAAGTAACACGGACAGGCGCTGATATCACATTGAGCTTAGCAAAATCCTGCTATAGAATGCTCTCCTGCTTTTATTTATACTGTAAACATGAACAACAAAGGAAGGTGGTGGCTTCAAAAATCAGACAGACACTTGTATTCTTTCAAAAGAACCAATCATGTATATATTCAAATAGAATTCCAGTAGTGACGAGTTCAGATGGTCGTTTACAGAGCCATGCGGCAAATGTCTTGTGAGACACAAGGTGTCTCACAATTCGAACACTATTTACATGGCTCTGAAAATGATTGTGTGCATATTCCCACTGCTACCAATGACACAGTGGGAATATGCAAAGTGCCAGCATATCCAGAAAAGAACAGATGTCACTTGGAGTACATTTTGTAGACAAGCAGCACCGTAGTTGACATCAGAGAAGAATTCCTTGGATTTGCAACCTTAAAAAAAAAAAATGGATGCCATCTAAATTGCAAATATGATTATGGATACATGTTCTAAATTTTAATTAAACTTAAAAATCTCTAAGGATATGATGGATATGGATATAATGGCAGGAAAAGGTGGCGTTCAAGCCATAATAAAGAGAAAATATCCTAAAGCTGCTTTTGCTCACTGTGCTGCACATAAACTCAAATTGGTTGTTAATGATCTGAATGCTTTTCCGCATATACAGAATGCTATTGGCAGGGCTGGACTTACCATTGGGCTTGACTGGGCTCAAGCCCATGGGCCCCACCCAATAGGGGGCCACGCGGGCCCCACTACGATACATAGCCAAGTTTAATCGGCTCATCTCCTCTCACAGTTACGCCCAGTCCCGCCCAATGATGGACATAACACAGGGACTGGGTGTGAATGTGAGCCAAGCCGACTACACTCGCCTACTCTCGGACCCTTAGCCACCGAGAGCCACCAAGAGCCGCTAAGAGGACCCGAGAGCCACCGAGATAAAGAAGACTATGTATCTCGGCAGATCCATTTTTAAACTTCAAGACTGCAATGACAGGCTGCATTGATGGGCATTTAAATGTAATTTTTCTCCTTAAACTTCCCTCCTAAAAGTTTTTTTTCCTTAAAATTCCCTACTAAACTTGGGGTGCGTGTTACATGCCAATAAATACAGTATTTTATAGAAGGTAGTGCCCGAAAGTGACCCAAGCCCAGGGGCCCCCACCACCCTAAGTCCTGCCCTGGCTATTGGCACAGTGTAAGCTGTCATCAAGTTTTTCCAGCGCCCAAAAAGAAAATCTCTTATTCCTAATGTGCCGTTGCTGAGTTAAACACGTTGGACAGAAAAATACAAAAGCATTAGAAATTTTAACTCAAACTTTGAAGATATTTTTAATCAATTAAGCTTACTAGTCACTACAGCATCAGGGAAAACACTTCAGGATATCAATTGCAATGTTCTTCAAACACAGTGAGCTTCCTATTTTGCTTGACCATCATTTCGAATTACTCATCACGATTGTAATCAGTAAGCAGGGCTCTCCAAGCTGTTCAGGTTGATATCCTCAATATGTGTAATCACGTGCAAGACCTTCTGACCGTGTTCCATGATCACAGAGAGAAAGCAGAACAATTTAAGGAAATATTTTCAAATCTTTAAACAATGGCAGAAACATTTTACATAAAACTTTTACATATAGTTACTGTAACGACACCCGAGTATGAAAGAGGTTAAAGTTGTTTAGAACATTCCATACCCAAACACAAAGACAGCTACCGAACACTTCAATCAGCCGAACAAGGAACCCATACAAATAATTCTCCCCCAAGTACGAGACGAGGCTCTGTTTGAGGTTCAAGCAGGAATGAATCTTTATTCAAACACGTTATACAGATCCCACTTCAAAACACTTCCTCCCACCCTTGGAAAACAGGGCGGGTTAAACTGTCCAATGACAATGGACACACAGGTCAAGTGTGTTTAACTTCTCATCAGTAAACAGTCTTAACAGGGGGGCTGCTGGAGGAATCCCCCCTCTCTCTTTCCTCACAGCAAGACACTTAGACATCTCATAATAATTGAGGCAGACAGCCAAAATAGACAATAGAATGCAGTCACACCCCAAACTAGCACAGCAAATAGCACAACATAATGAGACAGCACACATTATATATACATATATACAGCATTGAGTCTGACTAGCACAGATCATAGTGGGGTTCTCATTCACCCTGTGCCCCTATTAGTGACGCCCGTCACAGTTACATATAGTTACATTGTAGGTGAGGTTGAAAAAAGACACAAGTCCATCAAGTTCAACCTATGTGTGTGATTTTATGTCAGTTTTACATTGTATATCCCTGTATATTGCGGTCCTTCAGGTGCTTATCTAATAGTTTTTTGAAACTATCAATGTCCCCCCCACTGAAACCACCACCTGTGGAAGGGAATTCCACATCCTTGCCACTCTTACAGTAAATAACCCTCTACCAAGTTTAAGGTTAAACCTCTATTCTTCTAATTTTAAAGAGTGGCCACATGTCTTATTAAACTCCCTTCCTTTTAGAAACCATGAAACAGACTGAGACAGAAGTACACTCAAATCACACTTGTTTAATAATAAAAATAAAAAGGTAAATAGAAAAAAGCGTAGTCAAGCATAGCCAGAGTCCAGTAGCCAGATCGGATAATCAGCCAGGCCGGAAGTCAGGGATCCAAGGAGAGCAACCGCAAGCAGGATAAGAAGCCAGGTGGGATGTCAGCAAGCCAGTCTTGAAACAAACAGCAGGAGATGGTTCCCTGTGATGTGACCAATGTGAAGGCAAATGAAAAAGTGAGCAGGAAGGCTTTAAATAGGCAGGTCAGACGAGCATCATCGGGAACAGCTGGTAACTGTGGAAAGAGAAGAGAGCTGGCAATTAGCTGACAGCTGAGCGGCCAGCCCAGAGGAGGAAGGGCTAAGCCAGCCCTGACACTTCCGCAAACTGTTTTATTCCTATTGTGGAGTCACCAGTATGGCATTTGTAAATTTAAATCATATCCCCTCTCAAGCGTCTCTTCTCCAGGGAGAATAAGTTCAGTGCTCGCAACCTTTCTTCATAATTAATATCCTCCAGACCCTTTATTAGCTTTGTTGCCCTTCTTTGTACTCTTCCAGTACATCCTTTCTGAGGACTGGTGTCCAGAACTGGACAGCATACTCCAGGTGAGGCCGGATCAAAGTCTTGTAGAGTGGGAGAATTATTGCTTTATCCCTGGAGTTAATCCCCTTTTTAATGCATCCCAATATTCAATTTTATTTGTTAGCAGCAGCTTGGCATTGCATGCCATTGCTGAGCCTATAATCTACTAGGACCCCGAGGTTCTTTTCCAACCTAGATTCCCCCAGAGTTTCACTCCCTAGTGAGTAGATTGCATTCATATTTTGCCACCCAAATGCATTATTTTACATTTTTCTACATTGAACCTCATTTGCCATGTAGTTGCCTACCCCATTAATTTGTTCAGATCTTCTTGCAAGGTTTCCGCATCCTGCGGAGAAGTTATTGCCCTGCTTAGCTTAGTGTCATCCGCACATACAGAGATTGAACTGTTTACCCCATCCTCCAGGTTATAAACAGGATTGGTCCCAGCACAGAACCCTGGGGGACTCCACTTTCCACCTCTGACAATTCTGAGTACTCCTCATTTATCATTACCCTCTGAACTTGCCCTTGTAGCCAGTGTTCAATCCATGTACTCACCCTATGGTCCATGCCAACGGACCTTACTTTGTAGAGTAAAGGTTTATGGGAAACTGTGTCAAATGCTTTTGCAAAATCCAGATAAACCACGTCTATGGACCATCCATTATCTAGATGGCATATCACCTCCTCATAGAAGGTTAAGAGATTGGTTTGGCAAGAATGATTCTTCATAAATCCATACTGATTACTGCTAATAATACAGTTTTCATTACTAAAATCTTGTATATAGTCCCTTATCATCCCCTCCAAGAGCTTGCATACTATTGATGTTAGGCCAACTGGTCTGTAATTCCCAGGGATGTATTTTGGCCCTTTTTTAAATATTGGTGCTACATTGGCTTTTCTCCAATCAGCAGGTTACCATTCCAGTCAGTAGACTGTCAGTAAAAATTAGGAACAATGGTCTGGCAATTACTTGACTGCGTTCCCTCGGGTGCAAGCCATCTGGTCCAGGTGATTTATTAATGTTAAGTTTCCCAAGTCTATTTCTAATTCTGTCCTCTGTTAGCCATAAGGGTGCTTCCTGTGATGTGTCATGAGGACAAACACTGCAGTTTTTGTTACTGAAGCCCCCCGATTCCCTCTTGAAGACTGAGAAGAAGAATAAATTCAATACTTTCGCAATATCCCCATCCTTTATAACCAGATGTCATTTCTCATTCTTAATTGGGCCAATATGGTCTGTCCTCCCTTTTTTGATGTTTATATACTTAAAGAATTTCTTGGGATTTTTTTTGCTCTCTTCCGCTATGTGTCTGTCATGTTCCATCTCAGCCGCCCTAATTGCACCCTTACATAACTTGTTGCATTCTTTGTAAAGTCTGAATGCTAATGATGATCCATCAGCCTTGTATTTTTTTGAAGGCCTTCTCCTTTGCATTTATATGCATTTTTACATTGGAGTTAAGCCATCCAGGACTTTTGTTTGCTGTTTTAAATTTATTTGCCAGTGGAATGCACTGGCTAATACCATTATTTAATATACTCTTAAAGCAAACCCATCCCTCCTCCATGTCTTTTGTTTCTAAGATTGTTATCCCAATTTATATCTCCTAGCACGGTTTGTGGTTTAGGGAAGTGGGCTCTTTTAAAATTCAGTGTCTGTGTTCCTCTTGTGTTTCCTATTTGTGCAATTTATACTGAAGCCAATTGACCTGTGATCTGTTTCCTAAATTTCCACATCTGTGATCAGGTCTGTATTGTTGGTAATCAGTAGATCTAGTTAGGCCTTGTTTCTAGGTGGTGCATCTACCGACTGACCCATGAATTTGTCCTGCAAGACATTTAGGAACTGGCGTTCCTTAGACAAATACATGGTTCCCTCTGCCCAGTCTATGTCTGGATAATCCCCCATTATGAAAACACTTACCATCCTTGCTGCTAATCCAAACTGTGATAGGAGGTCCATCTCCCCCTCTTCCCTCAGGTTAGGGGGCCTGTAGAATACTCCCAGTATTATTTTCCCCTTAGCTTCATCCTTTTGGTGCTCTACCCATAAGGATTCCACCTCCTCCCTAGCTCCCTTATTGATGTCATCTCTCACATTCACTTGTACATTATTCTTGATATCTAGGCATACCCCTACTAATCTCCCTCTGCCTTTCTGGTGTGGCTCTAGGTACCAGTAGTATTCCTGAGAGGTCCTTTTCCTCAATTTAGCTCCTAAGTCACTAAAATGGTTCTTTAGGACACTCCAACTGCCTGTGACTTTGTCATTGGTACCAACATGTACCATGAAGCCAGGTCTTCCCCAGCCCCTCCCAGTAATCTGTCCACCAGATCTGTGATGTGCCGAACCTGAGCGCCTGGTAGACAGCATACAGTTCAGAGCTTCAGGTCTTTGTCACAGATTTCCCTCTCTGTCCTTCTAAGAATTGAGTCCCCTACCACCAGAATCTGTCTATCCTTTCCCTTCGCTTCCCACCCTCACTGGAGGAGTTCTGCCCCCCGGAAGCTAGGAGAATCCCTCAGCTCCAGCAGTGCTGGTCCCTGACTGGTTTCACCAATGTCACTTAATGTAGGGTACTTATTGGGATGCTCCAACCCTGGATCAGCCTCCCTGGCACTTCCTCCTCTATCCTTCCTGACTGTCACCCATCTAATGTTTCTAATGCCTGCACCTCTTTGTCTCCACCCGCCTCTGTGTTGGCCCCTGCCAGCACGTGCTGGGTACGTTCCCAGCTCTCCTTTAGTGTGGGGGTGTGGGGGTCTTCTCAATGCTGATATTTGCTTCCCTATATTCAGAACTTGGGCTTCTAGGGAAATGTGCTTACATTTTGCACAGCAGTATTCGCCCTTGATCAGATGTTCAAGGAACGTTGTGTTCCCAGACAGTGTGGCGGCAAGTATTTCATTCTAATTTTGGTTCCTCTTTTGTGGAATAATATTATTGTCAGTCTATCTATGTACCATGCATGGACTCAATCATTGCATCGTTAGAAAGCCTGTTTTGCAATGAAAACAACAATTTCAGTCTGTTCTCACTTTACATTAAACAAATGGCAAAAAAGGACACTTGAGCAATACAAATGCCATATTGCAGACATCAAAGAAATGTAAGGCATTGAAAACCTGGAAGCCGCCCAAAGCAGTAATATGGTTTTAGATCTGGTCAACAAAGGATGAGCAGTTTGACAATAGATTTCTGCATTTGCTAAACCACACATAATTATTTCCATCAGTCCAGCAAGCAATTCTCATTGCTCTCACATTACCAGTGATCACTTGTACAGTGGAAAGGTTTTTGAGCACAATGAGAAGAGTGAAAACCTGGCTGAGGTCAACAATGGCAGATGATCACTTATCAGGTTTATGCATGATGAGCATACATAGAGCAAAAATCTCTGAAAACAGCCGATTGACAAAGTAATTAATAAATTTGCACAGGACCACAGACGTTTATAGTTTATTTTTCGAGATCACTAACCAGTGAACAAAAATTGTACAAAACTACTCATTGACAAATGTGATTGTTAAATTTGAGCAAGAATGTAGATGTTTGCAGTTCCTAATGAACTGACTTTTCCGGATTCTATATAAACAGTGCAGAGCCAGAGCTGTCAAAAAAAGACATTCCTCAGCACTGAGAGACAAGAAGAGATAAAATGTATCTCTAGGTTCTTTAGATCAAAAGGATGAACTTTCGGTGTGTAAATCAGGGTAGTTTAACCACTTAAAGACAAAACCTTTTCCTGACATTTGTTGCTTACAAGTAAAAAAAAAAAAAAATCGTAAATATTTGCTGCAAAATTACTTAGAACCCCCAGACAGGGAATTGATTTTAAACAAACAAGAAGTTTTATTGGATCAATCGTTTGGACACGCTTCCGAACGGGTTAAACACTGATTTTGACCTGTACCTGTTTCTCTAATGAGTGCATGTCAAAATGAATAGTTAGTATATGTTAAGATGGTGCTGATATCTATGGTGGTTAATTGACTGCTTATTTTACTTATTTTTACGGCATAAGAATCAAAATTCTTATGCCGCATACACACGATCGGAATTCTCATCGGAAAAAGCTCTGATGGTTTTCCCGACGGAATTCCGCTCAAGCTGTCTTGCCTACACACGGTCCCACCAAATTCCGATCGTTTAGAACGCGGGACGTACAACACGTACGACGAGACAAGAAAAAGTTCAATAGCCAGTAGCCAATAGCTTCCGTCTCGTAGTTGAATCTGAGCATGCGTGAGTTTTGGCGTGTTGGAATTGCATACACACGATCGGAATTTCCGATAGAAAGCTTTTCCATCGGGAAAATTGAGAACATGCTATAAATTTTTGATTGGCGGAAATTCAAACAGCTATATTCCGATGGAGCATACGCACAGTCGTATTTTCTGATGAAAAGCTCTCATCTGTCTTTTTTTGGCCGGAATTCCGATCGTATGTACGCAGCATCATTTATTTAGAACATCCCAAGTGTTGACAAAAGACAGAAAGCTGGTACTTACCAGCTTTCTGTCTTTTGTCTACACTTGGGATGTTCTGAATAAATAAGAATTACTACGAGTACAGAGTGCAGCCATTTCTTCTATTATTGACTACATGCGGAGGCGAGCCGCGGCGGGCACCTGTCCAGATCTTCAGGCATTCATCTGGAGCAGCGAGTTTTCTTGTTTAGATGTATTACTTCTGTAGCCTGCCTCTAATAATAAATGAAAAAAATTGAAGAAGAAATTTTCAAACAGTAAATGCAGCAATAACAAACAGTAAGCTGAGTCGAGGAGCCTGTTCAGAATCCTGTATCCTGTGTAGAGGAAACATGAGTAATCCCAAAAGTTTTCTGTCTGTCCATTCCTGCATCATCTTCCAAAGCTCGAGCTTCAAAGATGATATATTTTCCAAGGCCTGTTTCTTGCAACCAGCCTCTCTCAACCATTTCAACACAGAGGAACCCTTGAAATAGTCCTCCAGTCTCGGGGAACCCCTGCTAAAAATTAGAAATCTACAACTCATGATACATTAGTGTGATGGTCAGTGGGAAGAATGGTCCTTACACTTGTGGTTATTGGGAAGAATTACCTCCTTACAGATAGCTAAAAAGATCAATGGTATCAGTAGGAACTTATCTGAGAGGCAGAAATTGCCCAATGCTGAAGGAACCCCTAACAACCTCTGGAGGAACCCTTGTTGAGAATCACTGCTTGCAACACTTACCATGATGACAAACAACTCAGGTGGTGGCAACACTCCACTCCATACATCTGCCATGACCCCTGCATTATTCAAAATGTGGGAAATGCTTTTTTTATTACCTTATTTTAATTTTTTTTGCATGTATAGACTTATAGTTCAGAAGATATTTGCCATGAGCTAAACTTTGGTTTAACCACTTGCCGCCCGCCCTATAGGCAATTGACGGTGGCAAAGTGGTTTCATAATCCTGACCGGACGTCATATGACGTGATCAGGATTATGAGCCGCTGCGCGCTCCCGGGGGCGCGCATCGCGGCGATCGTTGTTGCGGGGTGTCAGTCTGACACCCGGCAACTACGATCTCGGTAAAGAGTCTCCGACCGAGACTCTTTACCATGTGATCAGCCGTGTCCAATCACGGCTGATCACAGTGTAAATGGGAAGAGCCGGTGATCGGCTTTCCCTCACTCGCGTCTGTCAGACGCGAGTAGAGGAGAGCCGATCGGCTGCTCCTCTGACAGGGGGGGTCTGTGCTGATCGATTATCAGCACAGCCCCCCCGAGGATGCCCACACTGGACCACCAGGGACGCCACCAGACCACCAGGGAAAAGGTAATAAAGGTCATAATCCTCCCTAGACCACCAGGTATGCCAGTCAGCACAATGGGTGCCAATCAGTGCCCATAATGGATGCCAATCAGTGCCCACAATGGGCATCACTGATTGGCATGCATTATTGTTTAGCACTGATTGGCATCCATTACTATAGTATAACACCGATGCCGCCTATGAGTGCCCACCTGTGCCGCCTATGAGTGCCCACCTGTGCCGCCTATGAGTGCCCACCTGTGCCGCCTATCCATGCCCACCTGTGCCGCCTATCCATGCCCACCTGTGCCGCCTATCTATGCCCATCTGTGCCCATCCGTGCCGCCCATCCGTGCCAGCTATCAGTGCCAATTTGTGCCACCTATCAGTGTCCGTCCGTGTCGCCCATCCGTTTCGCCCATCCGTGTCGCCCATCAGTGCCGCCTATCAGTGCCACTTCATTGGTGCCACATTGGTGCCCATCAGTGCCGCCTTATCAGTGCCCATCAGTGTAGCCCCATCAGTGCCCATCAGTGAAGGAGAAAACGTACTTATTTATAAAGTTTTGAAACTGAAACAAAAAAAAACATTTTTTTTTTCGAAATTTTAGGTATTTTTTTATTTGTAGCGCAAAAAATAAAAACTGTAGAGGTGATCAAATACCACCAAAAGAAAGCTCTATTTGTGGGAAAAAAATGATAAAAATTTCATTTGGGTACAGTGCAGCATGACCGCGCAATTGTCATTCAAAGTGCGACAGCGATGAAAGCTCAAAATTGGTCTGGGCAGGAAGGTGTTTAAGTGCCCTGTATTGAAGTGGTTAAACATTTTCTTTACCTATTACCTCTTATTATCTTATATTCATACACATGAAATTAAATCAACACCCTTTGTATTGTGTGCCATTAAGGAAGAAATTAAATGTTTAGCAATATCTCTGGTTTGACTAGTTATATTATGAAACAAAAATTACAATAAAAAGTCAATGAACAGAATAGTTTTGCAATAAAGGGATTGTCATGTGCTTTAAACAAAGATCACCAGTGAAGTAATTGTATGAAATAGCTTCTTACTTATCTATCACATTTATAATACTGATATTAGGAAAATAAAATATGTTGACCTATAAAAAGAGTGATAGAGGATGTATACTGAACTATGTTGATATATTGGTGTCCTTTGGCTTCTAAATATTTTTAATAAATCATGAAAAAAATCCAGTGCTATCTGTGCTTCATTGGGTAAAATGTAACATTTTCTCTTTAATTTGAGATACTCTTGCACAGGGGTTCTTAACTCTTAGCTGGGGGGGATGGAATCCAAATGAAGGGGGTATAAGACTGGATCTCTAAATGGCTAAAAAAAAAAAAAAATTGTTAGATTACATTAACCTTCTGTATGTATACTTCACATGATTTTAATGACCTTAGCCTGGAATCTGTTTATACGATGGATCCTTTCTCATTTACCATATCATCCATAAGTGTCAGCAATACAGAAAAAGGTATTTTTATGCATTTCCAAAAAGTCTTCACTAACAAATATAGAAGAAAAAAATGTAAATCTGTGTGGTTCATGTTTACTCTCATGTAACCCTTTCACTGTTAGAACCTTTTTTGTATATTTTTTCACACAAAACCACCAAAAATTGTTGACAGAAACCCTAGTGAATAAAATTGTTGTAGTTTACATTGTTATGTCACATTAGCACAATAAACAAATGCAAAATTTTTGTAAAAAATACCCTAAAGTTAATTGTAAGGCACATAAATATAATATATTACCAATTTGTTTTGTTTTTTGGTAAGATATTAAATATGAGGTTATGCCAATTAAATAGATAGACAACATGTCAAGCCACAATTCCTGATTTTTAAAGACTTCTTACTGGTGGAATAGTACTGACTGATTAGCATAGAGCAAATAATTGTACTGATGTTTAAAAAAGGGGATGTACAGTATATCAGGAAGCTACAGATCAGTCATCCTAACATCAATAGTATGTAAGGCAGGAGTGTCAAACTCAATTTAATTGCGGGTTGCATCAGTAGTATGGTTGCCCTCAAAGGATCGGTTGTATCTGTAAAACTATATAAATATATGTACTCTTTATCATATAAATATTTGCCTTTGCATTCCATTATTACTGATTTTAGTAGGAAACATAAGACCTAGGCAGTGAAGAGCAGGTGCAGACCAGCATACAGTGTAATTTTGACATCAAATTGAATTTTAGTGAGTTTAAGTTTAGGGAGCCCAATCACACTACTGTAGCAGATGATGCAAGTCTGACAAGGAAGGTCGCACACATCGCTGGTATCATCAACAAGAAACTTTATTGAGGTTATGCCAATTAAATAGATAGACAACATGTCAAGCCACAATTCCTGATTTTTAAAGACTTCTTACTGGTGGAATAGTAGTGACTGATTAGCATAGAGCAAATAATTGTACTGATGTTTAAAAAAGGGGATGTACAGTATATCAGGAATAGGGATGAGCCGAACACCCCCCTGTTCGGTTCGCACCAGAACCTGCGAACAGACCTAAACTTCGTGTGAACTTTAGAACCCTATTAAAGTCTATGGGACTCGAACGTTCAAAATCTAAAGTGCTCATTTTAAAGGGTAATATGCAGGTTACTGTCCTAAAAAGTGTTTGGGGACCCGGGTCCTGCCCCAGGGGACATGGATCAATGCAAAAAAAAGTTTTAAAAACGGACGTTTTTTCAGGAGCAGTGATTTTAATAATGATTAAAGTGAAACAATAAAAGTGTAATATTCCTTTAAATTTCGTAGCTGGGGGGTATCTATAGTATGCCTGTGAAGGGGCGCATGTTTCTGGTGCTTAGAACTGTCCCTGCACAAAGTGTCATTTGTGCAGGAAAAAAGTCTTTTAAAATCACTTGCGGCTATTGTCGGGTCCCTTAATACAGAGAACACTCAATGAGTGTTCTCTGCATTAGCCGACAATTCATTCATTCATTGATAAAAAAAAAAAAAAAAAAAGCGTGAGGGTTCCCCTAAATTCAATTACCAGGCCCTTCAGGTCTGACATGGATATTAAGGGGAACCCTGTGTCAAATTTTAAAAAAAATTGACGTGGGGGTCCCCCTAAATATCCATAACCAGACCCTTCAGGTCTGATATGGATATTAAGGGGAACCCCACATCAAATTAAAAAAAAGTTGACGTGGGGGTCCCCCTAAAAATCCATATCAGACCCTTTATCCGAGCACGCAACCTGGCAGGCCGCAGGAAAAGAGGGGGGGACGAGAGAGCGGCCCCCCTCCCTCCTGAACCGTACCAGGCCACATACCCTCAACATTGGGAGGATGCTTTGGGGGTCTGTGACCCCTCAAAGCACCTTGTCCCCATGTTGATGAAGACAAGGGCCTCATCCTCACAACCCTGGCCGTTGGTTGGGAGGGTCTGCGGGCGGGGGGCTTATCAGAATCTGGAAGCCCCCTTTAACAAGGGGACCCCCAGATCCCAGCCCCCCCCCTGTTTGAAATGGTAAGGGGGTACAAAAGTACCCCTACCATTTCACAAAGAAAGTGTCAAAATGGTTAAATAAGACAAACACACTTTTGAAAAATTCCTTTATTAAAAATAAAAAAAAGATTCCAGCGGTGCTAATCCACTCTTGCTATCCAGCGACGGGTCTCCGGGGTCCAGCAGGTTTCCGTTACATCAGAGGGGGCGGGGTCACCCACACGTCACTGGGGAACCCCTGGCTTCTCTCTCCAGCGTCAGAGGGGCGGGGTCAGGTGACGGAGGACCCCGCCCTCCTAATATAAGAAACGTCAGCGCTGGGATCTCTGCAGTGTCTCCGGAGTGGAGACAGAAGAAGGATGTATGGACAGCGCTGGACTGAGAGATCCCCCGTCGCTGGATATGATCATCCATCGCTGGACCCCGGAGACCCGTCGCTGGATAGCAAGAGTGGATTAGCACCGCTGGAATCTTTTTTTTCTTTTTAATAAAGGAATTTTTCAAAAGTGTGTTTGTCTTATTTAACCATTTTGACACTTTCTTTGTGAAATGGTAGGGGTACTTTTGTACCCCCTTACGATTTCAAAAAGGGGGGGGGCCGGGATCTGGGGGTCCCCTTGTTAAAGGGGGCTTCCAGATTCTGATAAGCCCCCCGCCCGCAGACCCTCACAACCAATGGCCAGGGTTGTGAGGATGAGGCCCTTGTCCTCATCAACATGGGGACAAGGTGCTTTGAGGGGTCACAGACCCCCAAAGCATCCTCCCAATGTTGAGGGTATGTGGCCTGGTACGGTTCAGGAGGGAGGGGGGGGCGCTCTCTCGTCCCCCCTCTTTACCTGCATCCTGCCAGGTTGCGTGCTCGGATAAAGGGTCTGATATGGATTTTTAGGGGGACCCCCACGTCAATTTTTTTTTAAATTTGATGCGGGGTTCCCCTTAATATCCATATCAGACCTGAAGGGTCTGGTTATGGATATTTAGGGGGACCCCCACGTCAATTTTTTTAAAAAATTTGACACGGGGTTCCCCTTAATATCCATGTCAGACCTGAAGGGCCTGGTAATTGAATTTAGGGGAACCCCCACGCTTTTTTTTTTTTCTTTTTATCAATGAATGAATGAATGAATTTGTCGGCTAATGCAGAGAACACTCATTGAGTGTTCTCTGTATTACGGGACCCGACAATAGCCGCAAGTGATTTTAAAAGACTTTTTTTCCTGCACAAATGACACTTTGTGCAGGGACAGTTCTAAGCACCAGAAACATGCGCCCCTTCACAGGCATACTATAGATACCCCCCAGCTACGAAATTTAAAGGAATATTACACTTTTATTGTTTCACTTTAATCATTATTAAAATCACTGCTCCTGAAAAAACGGCCGTTTTTAAAACTTTTTTTTGCATTGATCCATGTCCCCTGGGGCAGGACCCGGCTCCCCAAACACTTTTTAGGACAGTAACCTGCATATTACCCTTTAAAATTAGCACTTTAGATTTCTCCCATAGACTTGTTTCCGGCTTTTCGAATTTGCTGCGAACAGCCCAAATTGTTCACTGTTCGCTGAACAGGCGAACAGGCAATGTTCGAGTAGAACATGAGTTCGACTCGAACTCGAAGCTCATCCCTAATCAGGAAGCTACAGATCAGTCATCCTAACATCAATAGTATGTAAGGCAGGAGTGTCAAACTCAATTTAATTGCGGGTTGCATCAGTAGTAGTGATGGCCGAACAGTTCGCCCGGCGGTCGTTTCGCGGCAAATTTCGGCTGTTCGCGGTCCGCCAGTTCGGCGGACTATTGGCGTCGTTCGCCCGGCGGACTTCCGTGTTTTTACTGTGTAAAGGAACTTTGACCTTATGACACATCCATCATGGGGTACAGGACAGCCAATTGAGACATGACAGCACATGGACACTTGGACATTCCCCCTAACTTATAAATACACCCGATCCGGCGGCCATTTTACATTCTTTCTTCTGTCACTATAAGGAAAGGTTGCTGTTTGGAGCAGGGACAGATAAAACGCTAGCTATTTGGTACACAAAAGTTCTTTTCAGGACTGGTATAGGTGTTAGGTGTATATAGGTTTGCTGTGCTACTGATTGTTGCAGCAGCCTGAGTGTCTTTTGTCAGTTTAGAGAAAGGGACAGAGCGCTGTGTCTGCTGCTATTTTAGGGACAGCCAGATTAGTCATCATCATCATCATCATCATTAGCTGTTACTATCAGGTCCACAAAAGAGCTATTCGAGTAACCAGTAATTGTTCCAGTCTCCTCTTTTTTGCCAGTTTGTATAGGGACAGGAAGGAAGCAGTGTGTCAGGCAGTGAGGGTCAGTTTAAACAGTTGCTGTTACCATTAGTTCCACAAAGGTTCTTTTCAGGACTGGTATCAGTGGTATGGTAATAGGCTTGTACACGTATAATATTCTTTCTTCCAAATATAGAAAGAATATTATACTTGACTGCTGCCCTTCTGCTGCAGTCTGCTAATCATTCACAACTCACTTGTTCCACAAAGCTCTTTATCAGGACTGGTAACTTGGTCTGTGTAGGGTGCTACAGTACATAGGGTTGAGTGCGGTACAGTCTGCTGTTCTGTAAGGACCGCTATCGGTCCACAATAGATAGGGTTGAGGTGCACCACTGCTGACCGCTGCCCTATACTGCAGCAGTCCTTCAGCAGTATAGGGACTGACGTACAGTCTGCTAATCAGTCACACACAACCTACTTGGTCCACAAAGGTCCTTATAAGGACTGGTAACTTGGTGAAGGGTGCTACAGTACATAGGGTTGAGTGCGGTACAGTCTGCTGTTCTGTAAGGACCGCTATCGGTCCACAATAGATAGGGTTGAGGTGCACCACTGCTGACCGCTGCCCTATACTGCAGCAGTCCTTCAGCAGTATAGGGACTGACGTACAGTCTGCTAATCAGTCACACACAACCTACTTGGTCCACAAAGGTCCTTATAAGGACTGGTAACTTGGTGAAGGGTGCTACAGTACATAGGGTTGAGTGCGGTACAGTCTGCTGTTCTGTAAGGACCTCTATCGGTCCACAATAGATAGGGTTGAGGTGCACCACTGCTGACCGCTTCCCTATACTGCAGCAGTCCTTCAGCAGTATAGGGACTGACGTACAGTCTGCTAATCAGTCACACACAACCTACTTGGTCCACAAAGGTCCTTATAAGGACTGGTAACTTGGTGAAGGGTGCTACAGTACATAGGGTTGAGTGCGGTACAGTCTGCTGTTCTGTAAGGACCGCTATCGGTCCACAATAGATAGGGTTGAGGTGCACCACTGCTGACCGCTGCCCTATACTGCAGCAGTCCTTCATCGGTATAGGGACTAAGAGTTTTGTCACAGGGTGATTTAAAAAATGACAGGCAGAGGAAGAGGCAGGCCCTTCCGCAGGGGTGGTAGGGGTAGGGCAGGAGCACCAGCCTTGAGCCAAAGTGGGAAGTTGCAGAAGGTGCGTTCAATTACTTTAAAGGACGCACCAGACTTGGTTGAGTGGCTCACTCAGCCTTACTCTTCTGCACCCTCCTCATCCTCTCGATCTGCACCCTCTTCTTCAGTCTCTGCTATGTGCACCCCCAAAGACACTACCACCAACAACACCACCCCCACCACCACCACATACCTTCCGCTTGAGTCACAGGAATTATTTTCCGATTCATATCAAGAGGACATTTCTGATGCGCAGCCACTCTTGGTATTGGATCAGGAAGAGGAGGTAGCAACAACCGCTACTCAGCAGTCTGACGACAGTACCTAGATCAGCCCAAGGAGGAGGTTGGTCCCCGGTGTTGCTGCCTACTCCGAGATCTCTACTTATAGCGGTGGGGAAGGTGACGTTGATGATGACGTGTCTAGTGATGTCACGTGGGTGCCCACAAGAGAGGAAGAGGAGGGGAGTTCAGAGGGAGATATGGACCAGCAGATAGGGAGGAGAAGCAGGAATAACTTACATTGCACAGGAGGGACAAAGCAGACTGCAAATGTATCAGGAGCGAGTCATCGACCATGTACGGTCACATCTGGCGCTCCCAGGACACCGGCACATGGCTCCGCAGTGTGGGCTTTTTTTTAACGTGTCCGCTGCTGACAATAGCGTTGCCATCTGCAATCTTTGCAGTCAACGCATTAGTCACGGTAAGCCCAATCACCTAGGGGCGACCGCCTTAAGAAGGCACATGGGCAGCCATCACTGAGCCGAGTGGGAGCAACGGAACACACAAAGCCACACTGCAGGCTCTCATCGTCCAGCCTCGTCTTCTACTTCTCCTTCTACTCTCTCCTCACAATTGTCCTCCACTCCACCTTCCATCACGGCAAGCTCACATTTTTCTGCAAAAAGGCAGGCTTCCGTGGGCCTAATGTTCGAGCGTAAAAAAATGATGACGCCGGATAACCCTCTTGCCCAACGATTGACGGCTGGCTTGTCAGAACTCATAGCCCGCCAACTACTGCCATATAAACTGGTGGACTCGGAGGCCTTTCGCAAATTTGTGGCCATTGGAACACCACAATGGAAGGTCCCAGGAAGGAAGTATTTCTCTGAGAAGGGCATCCCAGAGCTATATGGCCATGTTCAGCGGCAAGTGAATGTATCTCTGGCACACAGTGTCGGTGCCAAGATACATCTGACCACAGACACGTGGTCTAGCAAACACGGGCAGGGAAGGTATATCACTTTTACTGCCCACTGGGTGAACCTTCTGACGGCCGTCAAGCATGTAACCCGTGGCACCCGTGTAGATTTGGTTTTACCGCCACGGATTGCATGCAGGCCTGACTCTTCTTCTTCTCCTCCTCCTCCTACTCCATCCTCCTCCCTCTACTCCTCAGCTGCCTCCTCCTTTTCTGCTGCTAGCGTCTCTTCTGCTGCACCGCCCAAGCTCCCCAGAACCTATTCCACATGCCAGGTGAGACGTTGCCATGCCGTGCTGCGTCTGTTGTGCCTGGAAGCCAAGAGCCACACTGGCCCGGCACTCCTTTCAGCTTTGCGTTCACAGGCAGATCAGTGGCTAACACCGCTCAATTTGACAGTTGGTAAAGTGGTGTGTGACAACGGTGCCAATCTGCTTAGCGCATTGAAACAGGGCAAAATCACGCACGTGCCATGCATGGCACACGTCTTAAACTTGGTCGTGCAGTGATTCCTTGTCAAATACCCTGGGGTCCAGGACATCTTGCGGCAGGCAAGGAAAATCTCTGCCCATTTCAGAAGATCTTACACGGCCATGGCTCGCCTTGCTGACATTCAGTGGCGACACAATCTGCCGGTCAGACGTCTTATTTGCGATTGCCCGACGCGATGGAACTCAACCTTCTATATGCTTGATAGGCTGCTCCAGCAGAAACGTGCAGTTAACGTCTACCTGTATGAACTCTGCGGCAGAAACGGTTCTGGGGAGCTGTTTTTTTTTCACCGCACCAGTGGCTGCTCATGCGCAACGCATGCAGACTTCTGCGGCCATTTGAGGAGATCACCAAACTGGTCAGTCGCAGCCATGGCGCCATCAGTGACATGGTACCTTATGCCTTCTTTATGGAGCGTGCATTGCGTCGTGTCATTGATCAGGCTGTGGAGGAGCAGGAGCGGGAAGATGAGGAAGTCGCAATGCTGGATGAATTCCCAGGGGGGGCTACTCTATCTGAGACAAGTCAACAACAGGAGTCTGAAGAGGAGTCAGAGGAGCATGGTGCCGGGGCGGATGAGGAGGAGCAAGAAGAGCATGCTTTAAACCTTTCTGGGATCCCTGTTGTGCGTGGATGGGGAGAGGAGAATGAAGAGGACGACATTATCCTGGATGATGAGCAGGAGCCAGGCCACACCGCTTCCACTTTAGTGCAAATGGGGGCCTTCATGCTCCAGTGTTTTAATAAGGACCCCCGTATAAAAAGCATAAGGGTCAAGGACCAGTACTGGCTGGCAACGTACTTAGACCCCCGGTACAAACACAAAATGGTGGAAATGTTACCGCCGTCGCAGAGGGCTGTCAGAATGCAGCACTTCCAGGCCTTGCTTCGAGAAATGCTGCATTCTGCTTTTGCGTGCGCTGGCAGAGGAGCAACTCCCACTCCCAGAGAAGGATTTGCGGGTACCAATCCAACAGCGCCTGCAAGAAGAGGCCGGTTTGAAGATGTGTTGGTGACTTCGGATATGAGGTCATTCTTTCAGCTGACCCATCAACAGGTGTCATCTGGATCCAGCATCAGGGAACGCCTAGACCATCAGGTGTCCGACTACATTGGGTTAACGGCCGATGTGGACGCTCTGAGGAGTGATGAACCCCTGGACTACTGGGTGGGCAGGCTTGACCTCTGGCCAGAGCTTGCCCAATTTGCAATGGAACTGTTGGCTTGCCCCTCATCCAGTGTCCTGTCCGAAAGGACGTTCAGCGCAGCAGGGGGGATCGTGACCGATAAGCGTACTCGCCTAGCTCACGACAGTGTTAACTACCTCACATTTCTAAAAATGAATGAGGCATGGATCTCGGAGGAATTCAACACATGTGACCAGTAGACCATGTATATGTCTATAAACAATTTTTTTAATCAAGCACACAGACCTTCTTTCTTCATTTGGCTCACTTCCTTGTCCCAAAAAAGCACACCGTACCATATGCCCCTACCCTCCTCTTTGAAGAGGTTGAGCGGTGTCATATTTCTACTGGGGCTGCTTATGAGGGGATCACACCATCCCTGTGCTGTGCTGACTTCCTCCTGCGGGTTCTTATTATGAGGGGATCACACCATCCCTGTGCTGTGCTGAGTTTCTCCTGGGCCTGCTTATTATGAGGGGATCACACCATCCCTGTGCTGTGCTGACTTACTCCTGGGGGTTCTTATTATGAGGGGATCACACCATCCCTGTCCTGTGCAGATTTACTCCTGGGGGTTCTTATTATGAGGGGATCACACCATCCCTGTGCTGTGCTGAGTTTCTCCTGGGCCTGCTTATTATGAGGGGATCACACCATCCCTGTGCTGTGCTGACTTACTCCTGGGGGTTCTTATTATGAGGGGATCACACCATCCCTGTGCTGTGCTGAGTTTCTCCTGGGCCTGCTTATTATGAGGGGATCACACCATCCCTGTGCTGTGCTGACTTACTCCTGGGGGTTCTTATTATGAGGGGCTCACACCATCCCTGTGCTGTGCTGAGTTTCTCCTGGGGGTTCTTATTATGAGGGGATCACACCATCCCTGTGCTGTGCTGACTTACTCCTGAGGGTTCTTATTATGAGGGGATCACACCATCCCTGTCCTGTGCTGATTTACTCCTGGGCCTGCTTATTATGAGGGGATCACACCATCCCTGTGCTGTGCTGACTTCCTCCTGGGGCTGCTTACGGTGCTGCTGTTAGTGCTGTATGTCACGGTGCTGGTGTGAGTGCTTAATGTCACGCTGCTGCTGTCAGTGCTGTATATCACGGTGCTGATGTCAGTGCTTAATGTCACGCTTCTGATGTCAGTGCTCTCTATCACGGTGCTGCTGTCAGTGCTGTATATCACGGTGCTGATGTCAGTGCTTAATGTCACGCTTCTGATGTCAGTGCTCTCTATCACGGTGTTGCTGTCAGTGCTGTATATCACGGTGCTGATGTCAGTGCTTTATGTCACGCTGCTGATGTCAGTGCTCTCTATCACGGTGCTGTTGTCAGATGACTCTATCACGGTGCAGGTGTCATTGCTGTATGTCACGCTGCTGATGTCAGTGCTCTGTATCACGGTGCTGCTGTCAGATGACTCTATCACGATGCAGGTGTCATTGCTGTATGTCACGCTGCTGGTGATCATCTCCTGCACCCTCTTCTTTGCCTACCCTGGTCCCTGACCTTCCGTCTCCTCCATTGCCTTCATGCGCTCCACAGTCCTGAATTGTCAGAACAATTTCCCATATAAAAAAAGAATGCTTGTAGTTATCGATCCCAAATTCACCTCATACATGTATTATGTCATTGGCCATGTGGTGGGACTATGTTTGCCCAGCTAATAATTATTTTGTGGCTGCAAATTTGACCTAAAGGTTTGCGAAGTTCACCTCCCATTGAAGTCAATGGGGCCCGCCGCGAACTTTCCGTTTCGCGAACTATCTGCCGCGTTTGCGGTCCGCGTTCACGAAACGTCCCGTCGGAAGTTCGTCCATCACTGATCAGTAGTATGGTTGCTCTCAAAGGATCGGTTGTATCTGTAAAACTATATAAATATATGTACTCTTTATCATATAAATATTTGCCTTTGCATTCCATTATTACTGATTTTAGTAGGAAACATAAGACCTAGGCAGTGAAGAGCAGGTGCAGACCAGCATACAGTGTAATTTTGACATCAAATTGAATTTTAGTGAGTTTAAGTTTAGGGAGCCCAATCACACTACTGTAGCAGATGATGCAAGTCTGACAAGGAAGGTCGCACACATCGCTGGTATCATCAACAAGAAACTTTATTGGAGACTGCTCAGACAGAACATGGTTCTGCCATGGCGTACCATCTGAGCAGTCTCCAATTAAGTTTTTGTGGATGATACTAACAGTGTGTGAACCTCCTTTTCAACTGGCATAGAACTGAATAATTCTCATAAACATTATAAGCAGGCTTCCAGAGCATCCGCCCCCTACATCAGATGTTAAGCGTCCGTCCCCCCAGCAGAAGTCAAGAGTCTCCCCACTCTCTCTAACATCATGGTGCAGGGTCTGGAGTCAGCTGCTGGAGTTTGCTGAATGCTTAGACCAGAGGAGGTGAGGGAAATGGGATGCTACTGCTGCAGAGAGGTGCGGGAGCTTTAGAGATAGCATGCAATGCAAGATCATGGCTAAAAAACCTAGCAGAAAACTCTCATGACTTAAGGGGAATTTATTCAAGGGATAAATTAATACTTTTACCCGCTTTACAAAACACTGGTTGGGCTTCCTCTTGAGTACACAACAAAATGAATAAAGGTAGTGGAAGACATCAGGTATAAGGAACAATTAAGTAAATTATACGTATTAATTTTATAGAAGCATTGCTTAAAGGGAGACACGATCATTACCTACATATTAATCAATGTTGACTGGAAAGATGCCAACAAGCTTTTCAATTTTAACTTAGGGCCCTGACGAGGGCATTCAGTCAACGTTGGAAGTTGAAGGAAAGGTTTCATCAGAAATTGTGTAGACTTTACTTTAGAACAACAAAAATATCAGATCACAAATTAAAAAAAACTTTTAGTTGTGTTCCTCAATGAGCACACTATACAAGAGTATGTATACTCCCAGATAACTAATACATTACACGTTGGACTGGACCTATTTCAGGATAAAAGGGCCGGGGGTTCAATTTTGTGTCATTTTGAACCATTTCAGGATAAAAGGGCCGGGGGTGCGATTTTGTGTCATTTTGGACCTATTTCAGGATAATAGGGGCCAGGGGTGCAATTTAGGTCTCTTTGGAGACATTTCAGGGTAAAATGGCCTGGGGTGCGATTTTGTGTCATTTTGGACCCATTTCGGGGTAAAAGGGCCGGGGTGCAATTTTGGTAATTTTGGACCCATTTCGGGTTAAAAAGGCGTGGATGCAATTTTGTGTCATTTTGGACCTATTTCAGGATAGAAGGGAAGGGGGTGCAATTTTGGTCATTTTTTACCCATTTTGGGCGAAAAGGGCCGGGGGGTACGATTTTGTGTCATTTTGGACCCATTTCAGGATAATAGGGCCGGGGGTGCAGTTTTGGTCATTTTTTAACGATTTCAGGCGTAAAAGGGCCAGAGGTGCAATTTTGGTCATTTTGGAACCTTTTCGGGGTAAAAAGGCCGGGGGTGCAATTTTGGTCATTTTGGACCCATTTTATTTCAGGATAAAAGGGCCGGGGGTGCAATTTTTGTAATTTTTGACCCATTTTGGTCTAAAAGAGCTGGGGGAGCGATCTTGGTCATTTTGGCCCCATTTCAGAATGAAAGGGCCGGGGTGCAATTTTAGTCATTTTGGACCCATTTTGCGGAAAAAAGGGGATGGGGGTGCGATTTTATGTCATTTTAGACGCATTTCAGGATAAAAGGGCTGGGGGTGTAATTTTGGTCATTTTGGAACCATTTCAGAGTAAAAGGGCCAGGGGTGCAATTTTGTGTAATTTTGGACCTATTTCAGGATAATAGGGGCCAGGGGTGCAATTTTGGTCTCTTTGGACCCATTTCGGGGTAAAAGGATCGGCGGTGTGATTTTGTGTCATTTTGGACCCATTTTGGAGTAAAATGGCCCGGGGGGCGATTTTGTGTCATTTTGGACTCATTTTAGGATAAAAGGGCCGGGGGTGCAATTTTGTGTCATTTTTGAGCCATTTCAGGGTAAAAGGGCCGGGGGTGCAATTTTGGTCATTTTTTAACCATTTTGGGGGTAAAGGGGCCGGGGTGCAATTTTAGTAATTTTGGACCCATTTCAGGATAAAAGGGCCAGGGGTGCAATTTTGGTCATTTTGGACCAATTTCGGGGTAAAAGGTCTGTGGTGCAATTTTGGTAATTTTGGACCCATTTCAGGATAAATGGGCCGGGGGTTCCATTTTGGTAATTTTGGACCCATTTCTGGGTAAAATGGCCCGGGGTGCGATTTTGGGTCATTTTGGACCTATTTCAGGATAATAGGGGCCAGGGGTGCAATTTAGGTCTCCTTGGACCGATTTCGGTGTAAAAGGGCGGGGGTGCAATTTTGGTAATTTTGGACCTATTTCAGGATAATAGGGGCTAGGGGTGCAATTTAGGTCTCGTTGGATCCATTTCGGGGGAAAAGGGCCGTGGGTGCGATTTTGTGTCATTTTGGACCCATTACAGGGTAAAAGGGCTGGGGGTGCAATTTTTGACATTTTTGACCCATTTTGGGGTAAAATGGCCCGGGGTGCGATTTTGTGTCATTTTGGATCAATTTCAGGATAAAAGGGCCGGGGTGCAATTTTGTGTCATTTTGGACCCATTTCGGGGATAAAAGTGCTGGGGGTGCAATTTTGGTCATTTTGGAACCATTTCTGTGTAAAATGGCCCAGGGTGCGATTTTGTGTCATTTTGGACCTATTTCAGGATAATAGGGGCCAGGGGTGCAATTTAGGTCTCTTTGGACCCATTTCAGGGTAAAAGGACTGGCGGTGCGATTTTGTGTCATTTCGGACCCATTTTGGGGTAAAAGGACCAGGGGTGCAATTTTGGTCATTTTGGACCCATTTCAGGATAAAAGGGCCGGGGGTGCAATTTTGTGTCATTTTTGAGCCATTTCAGGATAAAAGGGCCGGGGGTGCAATTTTGGTCATTTTTTAACCATTTCGGGGCTAAAGGGGCCGGGGTGCAATTTTAGTAATTTTGGACCCATTTCAGGATAAAAGGGCCAGGGGTGCAATTTTGGTCATTTTGGACCAATTTCGGGGTAAAAGGTCTGTGGTTCAATTTTGGTAATTTTGGACCCATTTCTGGCTAAAATGGCCCGGGGTGCGATTTTGGGTAATTTTGGACCTATTTCAGGATAATCGGGGCCAGGGGTGCAATTTAGGTCTCCTTGGACCGATTTCGGGGTAAAAGGGCCGGGGTGCAATTTTTGGTAATTTTGGACCTATTTCAGGATAATAGGGGATAGGGGTGCAATTTAGGTCTCTTTGGATCCATTTCGGGGGAAAAGGGCCGTGGGTGCGATTTTGTGTCATTTTGGACCCATTTCAGGGTAAAAGGGCTGGGGGTGCAATTTGACATTTTTGACCCATTTTGGGGTAAAATGGCCCGGGGTGCGATTTTGTGTCATTTTGGATCAATTTCAGGGTAAAAGGGCCATGGTGCAATTTTGGTCATTTTGGACCTATTTCAGGATAAAAGGGGGGCGGGGGTGCAATTTTGTGTCATTTTGGACCCATTTCGGGGATAAAAGTGCCGGGGGTGCAATTTTGGATCCATTTCGGGGACAAAAGTGCCGGGGGTGCAATTTTGGTCATTTTGGAACCATTTCTGGGTAAAATGGCCCAGGGTGCGATTTTGTGTCATTTTGGACCTATTTCAGGATAATAGGGGCCAGGGGTGCAATTTAGGTCTCTTTGGACCCATTTCAGGGTAAAAGGACTGGCGGTGCGATTTTGTGTCATTTCAGACCCATTATGGGGTAAAAGGACCAGGGGTGCAATTTTGGTCATTTTGGAACCATTTTGGGCTAAAAGGGCAGAGGGTGCGATTTTGTGTCATTTTGGACCCATTTCAGGATAAAAAGGCCGGGGGTGCAATTTTGGTCAATTTGGACCCATTTCAGCATAAAAGGGCCGGGGGTGCAATTTTGGTCATTTTGGAACCATTTCTGGGTAAAATGGCCCGGGGTGCGATTTTGGGTCATTTTGGACCTATTTCAGGATAATAGGGGCCAGGGGCGCAATTTAGGTCTCTTTGGACCGATTTTGGGGTAAAAGGGCTGGCGGTGTGATTTTAGTCATTTTGGAACCAATTCGGTGTAAAAGGGCCGGGGTGCAATTTTGGTAATTTTGGACCCATTTCGGGTTAAAAGGGCCGGGGGTGCAATTTTGTGTCATGTTGGACCTATTTCAGGATAGAAGGGCAGGGGGTGCAGTTTTGTGTGATTTTTGACCCATTTTGGGCTAAAAGTGCCGGGGGTGCAATTTTGGCCATTTTGGACCCATTTTGGGGTAAAATGGCCCGGGGTGCGATTTTGTGTCATTTTGGACTCATTTTAGGATAAAAGGGCCGGGGGTGCAATTTTGTGTCATTTTTGAGCCATTTCAGGATAAAAGGGCCGGGGGTGCAATTTTGGTCATTTTTTAACCATTTTGGGGGTAAAGGGGCCGGGGTGCAATTTTAGTAATTTTGGACCCATTTCAGGATAAAAGGGCCAGGGGTGCAATTTTGGTCATTTTGGACCAATTTCGGGGTAAAAGGTCTGTGGTGCAATTTTGGTCATTTTGGACCCATTTCAGGATAAATGGGCCGGGGGTTCCATTTTGGCAATTTTGGACCCATTTCTGGCTAAAATGGCCCGGGGTGCGATTTTGGGTCATTTTGGACCTATTTCAGGATAATAGGGGCCAGGGGTGCAATTTAGGTCTCTTTGGACCGATTTCGGGGTAAAAGGGCTGGCGGTGTGATTTTGGTCATTTTGGAACCAATTCGGTGTAAAAGGGTCCGGGTGCGATTTTGTGTCATTTTGGATCAATTTCTGGGTAAAAGGGCTGTGGTGCAATTTTGGTCATTTTGGACCTATTTCAGGATAAAAGGGTCGGGGGTGCAATTTTGTGTCATTTTGGACCCATTTCGGGGATAAAAGTGCCGGGGGTGCAATTTTGGTCATTTAGGAACCATTTCTGGGTAAAATGGCCCAGGGTGCGATTTTGTGTCATTTTGGACCTATTTCAGGATAATAGGGGCAAGGGGTGCAATTTAGGTCTCTTTGGACCCTTTTCAGGGTAAAAGGACTGGCGGTGCGATTTTGTGTCATTTCGGACCCATTTCGGGGTAAAAGGGCCGGGGTGCAATTTTGGTAATTTTGGACCCATTTCGGGTTAAAAAGGCGTGGATGCAATTTTGTGTCATTTTGGACCTATTTCAGGATAGAAGGGAAGGGGGTGCAATTTTGGTAATTTTTTACCCATTTTGGGCGAAAAGGGCCGGGGGGTACGATTTTGTGTCATTTTGGACCCATTTCAGGATAATAGGGCCGGGGGTGCAATTTTGGTAATTTTTTAATCATTTTGGGGGTAAAAGGGCCGGGGTGCAGTTTTGGTCATTTTTTAACGATTTCAGGCGTAAAAGGGCCGGAGGTGCAATTTTGGTAATTTTGGACCCATTTCAGGATAAAAGGGCCAGGGGTGCAATTTTGGTAATTTTGGAACCTTTTCGGGGTAAAAAGGCCGGGGGTGCAATTTTGGTCATTTTGGACCCATTTTATTTCAGGATAAAAGGGCCCGGGGTGCAATTTTTGACCCATTTTGGTCTAAAAGAGCTGGGGGAGCGATCTTGGTCATTTTGGCCCCATTTCAGAATGAAAGGGCCGGGGTGCAATTTTAGTCATTTTGGACCCATTTTGCGGAAAAGGGGATGGGGGTGCGATTTTATGTCATTTTAGACGCATTTCAGGATAAAAGGGCTGGGGGTGTAATTTTGGTCATTTTGGAACCATTTCAGAGTAAAAGGGCCAGGGGTGCAATTTTGTGTAATTTTGGACCTATTTCAGGATAATAGGGGCCAGGGGTGCAATTTTGGTCTCTTTGGACCCATTTCGGGGTAAAAGGATCGGCGGTGTGATTTTGTGTCATTTTGGACCCATTTTGGAGTAAAATGGCCCGGGGGGCGATTTTGTGTCATTTTGGACTCATTTTAGGATAAAAGGGCCGGGGGTGCAATTTTGTGTCATTTTTGAGCCATTTCAGGATAAAAGGGCCGGGGGTGCAATTTTGGTCATTTTTTAACCATTTCGGGGGTAAAGGGGCCGGGGTGCAATTTTAGTAATTTTGGACCCATTTCAGGATAAAAGGGCCAGGGGTGCAATTTTGGTCATTTTGGACCAATTTCGGGGTAAAAGGTCTGTGGTGCAATTTTGGTAATTTTGGACCCATTTCAGGATAAATGGGCCGGGGGTTCCATTTTGGTAATTTTGGACCCATTTCTGGGTAAAATGGCCCGGGGTGCGATTTTGGGTCATTTTGGACCTATTTCAGGATAATAGGGGCCAGGGGTGCAATTTAGGTCTCCTTGGACCGATTTCGGTGTAAAAGGGCGGGGGTGCAATTTTGGTAATTTTGGACCTATTTCAGGATAATAGGGGCTAGGGGTGCAATTTAGGTCTCGTTGGATCCATTTCGGGGGAAAAGGGCCGTGGGTGCGATTTTGTGTCATTTTGGACCCATTACAGGGTAAAAGGGCTGGGGGTGCAATTTTTGACATTTTTGACCCATTTTGGGGTAAAATGGCCCGGGGTGCGATTTTGTGTCATTTTGGATCAATTTCGGGGTAAAAGGGCCGTGGTGCAATTTTGGTCATTTTGGACCTATTTCAGGATAAAAGGGCCGGGGTGCAATTTTGTGTCATTTTGGACCCATTTCGGGGATAAAAGTGCTGGGGGTGCAATTTTGGTCATTTTGGAACCATTTCTGGGTAAAATGGCCCAGGGTGCGATTTTGTGTCATTTTGGACCTATTTCAGGATAATAGGGGCCAGGGGTGCAATTTAGGTCTCTTTGGACCCATTTCAGGGTAAAAGGACTGGCGGTGCAATTTTGTGTCATTTCGGACCCATTTTGGGGTAAAAGGACCAGGGGTGCAATTTTGGTCATTTTGGAACCATTTTGGGCTGAAAGGGCAGAGGGTGCGATTTTGTGTCATTTTGGACCCATTTCAGGATAAAAAGGCCGGGGGTGCAATTTTGGTCAATTTGGACCCATTTCAGCATAAATGGGCCGGGGGTTCCACTTTGGTAATTCTGGACCCATTTCTGGGTAAAATGGCCCGGGGTGCGATTTTGGGTCATTTTGGACCTATTTCAGGATAATAGGGGTCAGGGGTGCAATTAAGGTCTCCTTGGACCGATTTCGGGGTAAAAGGGCGGGGGTGCAATTTTGGTAATTTTGGACCTATTTCAGGATAATAGGGGCTAGGGGTGCAATTTAGGTCTCTTTGGATCCATTTCGGGGGAAAAGGGCCGTGGGTGCGATTTTGTGTCATTTTGGACCCATTTCAGGGTAAAAGGGCTGGGGGTGCAATTTTTGACATTTTTGACCCATTTTGGGGTAAAATGGCCCGGGGTGCGATTTTGTGTCATTTTGGATCAATTTCGGGGTAAAAGGGCCGTGGTGCAATTTTGGTCATTTTGGACCTATTTCAGGATAAAAGGGGGGCGGGGGTGCAATTTTGTGTGATTTTTGACCCATTTTGGGCTAAAAGTGCCGGGGGTGCAATTTTGGCCATTTTGGACCCATTTTGGGGTAAAATGGCCCGGGGTGCGATTTTGTGTCATTTTGGACTCATTTTAGGATAAAAGGACTGGCGGTGCAATTTTGTGTCATTTCGGACCCATTTTGGGGTAAAAGGACCAGGGGTGCAATTTTGGTCATTTTGGAACCATTTTGGGCTGAAAGGGCAGAGGGTGCAATTTTGGTCATTTTGGAACCAATTCGGTGTAAGAGGGCCAGGGTGCAATTTTGGTCATTTTGGACCCATTTTGGGTTAAAAGGGCCAGGGTTGCAATTTTGTGTCATTTTGGACCTATTTCAGGATAGAAGGGCTGGGGGTGCAGTTTTGTGTGATTTTGACCCATTTTGGGCTAAAAGTGCTGGGGTAAAATGGCCCGGGGTGTGATTTTGTGTCATTTTAGACTCATTTTAGGATAAAAGGGCCGGGGTTGCAATTTTGTGTCATTTTTGAGCCATTTCAGGATAAAAGGGCCGGGGGTGCAATTTTGGTCATTTTTTAACCATTTCGGGGCTAAAGGGGCCGGGGTGCAATTTTAGTAATTTTGGACCCATTTCAGGATAAAAGGGCCAGGGGTGCAATTTTGGTCATTTTGGACCAATTTCGAGGTAAAAGGTCTGTGGTTCAATTTTGGTAATTTTGGACCCATTTCTGGCTAAAATGGCCCGGGGTGCGATTTTGGGTAATTTTGGACCTATTTCAGGATAATCGGGGCCAGGGGTGCAATTTAGGTCTCCTTGGACCGATTTCGGGGTAAAAGGGCCGGGGTGCAATTTTGGTAATTTTGGACCTATTTCAGGATAATAGGGGCTAGGGGTGCAATTTAGGTCTCTTTGGATCCATTTCGGGGGAAAAGGGCCGTGGGTGCGATTTTGTGTCATTTTGGACCCATTACAGGGTAAAAGGGCTGGGGGTGCAATTTTTGACATTTTTGACCCATTTTGGGGTAAAATGGCCCGGGGTGCGATTTTGTGTCATTTTGGATCAATTTCGGGGTAAAAGGGCCGTGGTGCAATTTTGGTCATTTTGGACCTATTTCAGGATAAAAGGGCCGGGGTGCAATTTTGTGTCATTTTGGACCCATTTCGGGGATAAAAGTGCTGGGGGTGCAATTTTGGTCATTTTGGAACCATTTCTGGGTAAAATGGCCCAGGGTGCGATTTTGTGTCATTTTGGACCTATTTCAGGATAATAGGGGCCAGGGGTGCAATTTAGGTCTCTTTGGACCCATTTCAGGGTAAAAGGACTGGCGGTGCAATTTTGTGTCATTTCGGACCCATTTTGGGGTAAAAGGACCAGGGGTGCAATTTTGGTCATTTTGGAACCATTTTGGGCTGAAAGGGCAGAGGGTGCGATTTTGTGTCATTTTGGACCCATTTCAGGATAAAAAGGCCGGGGGTGCAATTTTGGTCAATTTGGACCCATTTCAGCATAAATGGGCCGGGGGTTCCACTTTGGTAATTCTGGACCCATTTCTGGGTAAAATGGCCCGGGGTGCGATTTTGGGTCATTTTGGACCTATTTCAGGATAATAGGGGTCAGGGGTGCAATTAAGGTCTCCTTGGACCGATTTCGGGGTAAAAGGGCGGGGGTGCAATTTTGGTAATTTTGGACCTATTTCAGGATAATAGGGGCTAGGGGTGCAATTTAGGTCTCTTTGGATCCATTTCGGGGGAAAAGGGCCGTGGGTGCGATTTTGTGTCATTTTGGACCCATTTCAGGGTAAAAGGGCTGGGGGTGCAATTTTTGACATTTTTGACCCATTTTGGGGTAAAATGGCCCGGGGTGCGATTTTGTGTCATTTTGGATCAATTTCGGGGTAAAAGGGCCGTGGTGCAATTTTGGTCATTTTGGACCTATTTCAGGATAAAAGGGGGGCGGGGGTGCAATTTTGTGTGATTTTTGACCCATTTTGGGCTAAAAGTGCCGGGGGTGCAATTTTGGCCATTTTGGACCCATTTTGGGGTAAAATGGCCCGGGGTGCGATTTTGTGTCATTTTGGACTCATTTTAGGATAAAAGGACTGGCGGTGCAATTTTGTGTCATTTCGGACCCATTTTGGGGTAAAAGGACCAGGGGTGCAATTTTGGTCATTTTGGAACCATTTTGGGCTGAAAGGGCAGAGGGTGCAATTTTGGTCATTTTGGAACCAATTCGGTGTAAGAGGGCCAGGGTGCAATTTTGGTCATTTTGGACCCATTTTGGGTTAAAAGGGCCAGGGTTGCAATTTTGTGTCATTTTGGACCTATTTCAGGATAGAAGGGCTGGGGGTGCAGTTTTGTGTGATTTTGACCCATTTTGGGCTAAAAGTGCTGGGGTAAAATGGCCCGGGGTGTGATTTTGTGTCATTTTAGACTCATTTTAGGATAAAAGGGCCGGGGTTGCAATTTTGTGTCATTTTTGAGCCATTTCAGGATAAAAGGGCCGGGGGTGCAATTTTGGTCATTTTTTAACCATTTCGGGGCTAAAGGGGCCGGGGTGCAATTTTAGTAATTTTGGACCCATTTCAGGATAAAAGGGCCAGGGGTGCAATTTTGGTCATTTTGGACCAATTTCGAGGTAAAAGGTCTGTGGTTCAATTTTGGTAATTTTGGACCCATTTCTGGCTAAAATGACCCGGGGTGCGATTTTGGGTAATTTTGGACCTATTTCAGGATAATCGGGGCCAGGGGTGCAATTTAGGTCTCCTTGGACCGATTTCGGGGTAAAAGGGCCGGGGTGCAATTTTGGTAATTTTGGACCTATTTCAGGATAATAGGGGCTAGGGGTGCAATTTAGGTCTCTTTGGATCCATTTCGGGGGAAAAGGGCCGTGGGTGCGATTTTGTGTCATTTTGGACCCATTTCAGGGTAAAAGGGCTGGGGGTGCAATTTTTGACATTTTTGACCCATTTGGGGGTAAAATGGCCCGGGGTGCGATTTTGTGTCATTTTGGATCAATTTCAGGGTAAAAGGGCCATGGTGCAATTTTGGTCATTTTGGACCTATTTCAGGATAAAAGGGGGGCGGGGGTGCAATTTTGTGTCATTTTGGACCCATTTCGGGGATAAAAGTGCCGGGGGTGCAATTTTGGATCCATTTCGGGGACAAAAGTGCCGGGGGTGCAATTTTGGTCATTTTGGAACCATTTCTGGGTAAAATGGCCCAGGGTGCGATTTTGTGTCATTTTGGACCTATTTCAGGATAATAGGGGCCAGGGGTGCAATTTAGGTCTCTTTGGACCCATTTCAGGGTAAAAGGACTGGCGGTGAGATTTTGTGTCATTTCGGACCCATTTTGGGGTAAAAGGACCAGGGGTGCAATTTTGGTCATTTTGGAACCATTTTGGGCTAAAAGGGCAGAGGGTGCGATTTTGTGTCATTTTGGACCCATTTCAGGATAAAAAGGCCGGGGGTGCAATTTTGGTCAATTTGGACCCATTTCAGCATAAAAGGGCCGGGGGTGCAATTTTGGTCATTTTGGAACCATTTCTGGGTAAAATGGCCCGGGGTGCGATTTTGGGTCATTTTGGACCTATTTCAGGATAATAGGGGTCAGGGGTGCAATTTAGGTCTCTTTGGACCGATTTCGGGGTAAAAGGGCTAGCGGTGTGATTTTAGTCATTTTGGAACCAATTCGGTGTAAAAGGGCCGGGGTGCAATTTTGGTAATTTTGGACCCATTTTGGGGTAAAAGGACCAGGGGTGCAATTTTGGTCATTTTGGAACCATTTTGGGCTGAAAGGGCAGAGGGTGCGATTTTGTGTCATTTTGGACCCATTTCAGGATAAAAAGGCCGGGGGTGCAATTTTGGTCAATTTGGACCCATTTCAGCATAAAAGGGCCGGGGTGCAATTTTGGTCATTTTGGAACCATTTCTGGGTAAAATGGCCCGGGGTGCGATTTTGGGTCATTTTGGACCTATTTCAGGATAATAGGGGTCAGGGGTGCAATTTAGGTCTCTTTGGACCGATTTCGGGGTAAAAGGGCTAGCGGTGTGATTTTAGTCATTTTGGAACCAATTCGGTGTAAAAGGGCCGGGGTGCAATTTTGGTAATTTTGGACCCATTTTGGGGTAAAAGGACCAGGGGTGCAATTTTGGTCATTTTGGAACCATTTTGGGCTGAAAGGGCAGAGGGTGCGATTTTGTGTCATTTTGGACCCATTTCAGGATAAAAAGGCCGGGGGTGCAATTTTGGTCAATTTGGACCCATTTCAGCATAAATGGGCCGGGGGTTCCACTTTGGTAATTCTGGGCCCATTTCTGGGTAAAATGGCCCGGGGTGCGATTTTGGGTTGTTTTTGGACCTATTTCAGGATAATAGGGGCCAGGGGTGCAATTAAGGTCTCCTTGGACCGATTTCGGGGTAAAAGGGCGGGGGTGCAATTTTGGTAATTTTGGACCTATTTCAGGATAATAGGGGCTAGGGGTGCAATTTAGGTCTCTTTGGATCCATTTTGGGGGAAAAGGGCCGTGGGTGCGATTTTGTGTCATTTTGGACCCATTTCAGGGTAAAAGGGCTGGGGGTGCAATTTTTGACATTTTTGACCCATTTTGGGGTAAAATGGCCCGGGGTGCGATTTTTTGTCATTTTGGATCAATTTCGGGGTAAAAGGGCCGTGGTGCAATTTTGGTCATTTTGGACCTATTTCAGGATAAAAGGGGGGCGGGGGTGCAATTTTGTGTGATTATTGACCCATTTTGGGCTAAAAGTGCCGGGGGTGCAATTTTGGCCATTTTGGACCCATTTTGGGGTAAAATGGCCCGGGGTACGATTTTGTGTCATTTTGGACTCATTTTAGGATAAAAGGGCCGGGGGTGCAATTTTGTGTCATTTTTGAGCCATTTCAGGATAAAAGAGCCGGGGGTGCAATTTTGGTCATTTTTTAACCATTTCGGGGCTAAAGGGGCCGGGGTGCAATTTTAGTAATTTTGGACCCATTTCAGGATAAAAGGGCCAGGGGTGCAATTTTGGTCATTTTGGACCAATTTCGGGGTAAAAGGTCTGTGGTTCAATTTTGGTAATTTTGGACCCATTTCTGGCTAAAATGGCCCGGGGTGCGATTTTGGGTAATTTTGGACCTATTTCAGGATAATCGGGGCCAGGGGTGCAATTTAGGTCTCCTTGGACCGATTTCGGGGTAAAAGGGCGGGGGTGCAATTTTGGTAATTTTGGACCTATTTCAGGATAATAGGGGCTAGGGGTGCAATTTAGGTCTCTTTGGATCCATTTTGGGGGAAAAGGGCCGTGGGTGCGATTTTGTGTCATTTTGGACCCATTTCAGGGTAAAAGGGCTGGGGGTGCAATTTTTGACATTTTTGACCCATTTTGGGGTAAAATGGCCCGGGGTGCGATTTTTTGTCATTTTGGATCAATTTCGGGGTAAAAGGGCCGTGGTGCAATTTTGGTCATTTTGGACCTATTTCAGGATAAAAGGGCTGGGGGTGCAATTTTGTGTCATTTTGGACCCATTTCGGGGATAAAAGTGCCGGGGGTGAAAATTTTGGTCATTTTGGAACCATTTCTGGGTAAAATGGCCCAGGGTGCGATTTTGTGTCATTTTGGACCTATTTCAGGATAATAGGGGCCAGGGGTGCAATTTAGGTCTCTTTGGACCCATTTCAGGGTAAAAGGACCAGGGGTGCAATTTTGGTCATTTTGGAACCATTTTGGGCTGAAAGGGCAGAGGGTGCAATTTTGGTCATTTTGGAACCAATTCGGTGTAAGAGGGCCAGGGTGCAATTTTGGTCATTTTGGACCCATTTTGGGTTAAAAGGGCCAGGGTTGCAATTTTGTGTCATTTTGGACCTATTTCAGGATAGAAGGGCTGGGGGTGCAGTTTTGTGTGATTTTGACCCATTTTGGGCTAAAAGTGCTGGGGTAAAATGGCCCGGGGTGTGATTTTGTGTCATTTTAGACTCATTTTAGGATAAAAGGGCCGGGGTTGCAATTTTGTGTCATTTTTGAGCCATTTCAGGATAAAAGGGCCGGGGGTGCAATTTTGGTCATTTTTTAACCATTTCGGGGGTAAAGGGGCCGGGGTGCAATTTTAGTAATTTTGGACCCATTTCGGGATAAAAGGGCCAGGGGTGCAATTTTGGTCATTTTGGACCAATTTCGGGGTAAAAGGTCTGTGGTGCAATTTTGGTAATTTTGGACCCATTTCAGGATAAATGGGCCGGGGGTTCCATTTTGGTAATTTTGGACCCATTTCTGGGTAAAATGGCCCGGGGTGCTATTTTGGGTCATTTTGGACCTATTTCAGGATAATAGGGGCCAGGGGTGCAATTTAGGTCTCTTTGGACCGATTTCGGGGTAAAAGGGCTGGCGGTGTGATTTTGGTCATTTTGGAACCAATTCGGTGTAAAAGGGCCGGGTGCAATTTTGGTAATTTTGGACCTATTTCAGGATAATAGGGGCTAGGTGTGCAATTTAGGTCTCTTTGGATCCATTTCGGGGGAAAAGGGCCGGGTTGAAATTTTGTGTCATTTTGGACCTTATTCAGGATAGAAGGGCTGGGGGTGCGATTTTGTGTAAATTTTTACACATTTCGGGGTAAAATGGCCTGGGGTGTGATTTTGTGTCATTTTGGACCCTTTTCAGGATAAAAGGGCCGGGGGTGCATTTTTGGTCATTTTGGACCCATTTTGGGATAAAAGGGCCGGGGGTGCATTTTTGGTCATTTTGGACCCATTTTGGGATAAAAGGGCTGGGGTGCCATTTTGGTTGTTTTGGACCCTTTTCAGGGTAAAAGGGCTTGGGGTGCATTTTGGTTATTTTGGACCCATTTTGGGATACAAGGGCCGGGGGTGCAATTTTGGTCATTTTAGGATAAAAGGGCCGGGGGTGCAATTTTGTGTCATTTTGGACCCATTTCAGGATAAAAGGTCCGGGGGTGCAATTTTGGTCATTTTGGACTTATTTTGGGGTAAAAGGTCCGGGGGTGCAATTTTGTGTCATTTTGGACCCATTTCAGGATAAAAGGTCCAGGGGTGCAATTTTGGTCATTTTGGACCCCTTTGGGGGTAAAAGGGCCGGGGTGCAATTTTGGTAATTTTGGACCCATTTCAGGATAAAAGGGCCGGGGGTGCAATTTTGGTCATTTTGGACCCATTTCGGGGTAAAAGGGCCGGGGGTGCAATTTTGGTCATTTTGGACTCATTTTGGGATAAAAGGGCCGGGGTGCAATCTTGGTCATTTTGGACTCATTTTGGGATAAAAGGGCTGGGGATGCGATTTTGGTCATTTTGGACTCATTTTGGGATAAAAGGGCCGGGGTGTGATTTTGGTTATTTTGGACTCATTTTGGGATAAAAGGGCCGGGAGTGCGATTTTGGTCATTTTGGACTTATTTTGGGGTAAAAGGGCCAGGGGTGCACTTTTGTGTCATTTTGGACCTATTTTGGGGTAAAAGGGCCGGGGGTGCAATTTTGGACCTATTTTGGGGTAAAAGGGCCAGGGGTGCAATTTTGTGTCATTTTAGACCCATTTTGGGGTAAAAGGGCTGGGGGTGCGATTTTGGTGATTTTGCACCCATTTTGGGATAAAAGGGCCGGGGGTGCAATTTTGGTCATTTTGGACCCATTTCGGGATAAAAGGGCCGGGGGTGCAATTTTGGTCGTTTTGGACCCTTTTCAGGATAAAAGGGCCGGGGTTGTGATTTTGTGTCATTTTGGACCCATTTCAGGGTAAAAGGGCCGGGGGTGCAATTTTGGTCATTTTGGACCCATTTTGGGATAAAAGGGCCGGGGGTGCGATTTTGGTCATTTTGGACCCATTTTGGGATAAAAGGGCTGGGGTGCCATTTTGGTCGTTTTGGACCCTTTTCAGGGTAAAAGGGCTTGGGGTGCAATTTTGGTTATTTTGGACCCATTTTGGGATACAAGGGCCGGGGGTGCAATTTTGGTCATTTCAGGATAAAAGGGCTGGGGGTGCAATTTTGTGTCATTTTGGACCCATTTCGGGATAAAAGGGCCGGGGGTGCAATTTTGGTCGTTTTGGACCCTTTTCAGGATAAAAGGGCCGGGGTTGTGATTTTGTGTCATTTTGGACCCATTTCAGGGTAAAAGGGCCGGGGGTGCAATTTTGGTCATTTTGGACCCATTTTGGGATAAAAGGGCCGGGGGTGCGATTTTGGTCATTTTGGACCCATTTTGGGATAAAAGGGCTGGGGTGCCATTTTGGTCGTTTTGGACCCTTTTCAGGGTAAAAGGGCTTGGGGTGCAATTTTGGTTATTTTGGACCCATTTTGGGATACAAGGGCCGGGGGTGCAATTTTGGTCATTTCAGGATAAAAGGGCTGGGGGTGCAATTTTGTGTCATTTTGGACCCATTTCGGGATAAAAGGGCCGGGGGTGCAATTTTGGTCGTTTTGGACCCTTTTCAGGATAAAAGGGCCGGGGTTGTGATTTTGTGTCATTTTGGACCCATTTCAGGGTAAAAGGGCCGGGGGTGCAATTTTGGTCATTTTGGACCCATTTTGGGATAAAAGGGCCGGGGGTGCGATTTTGGTCATTTTGGACCCATTTTGGGATAAAAGGGCTGGGGTGCCATTTTGGTCGTTTTGGACCCTTTTCAGGGTAAAAGGGCTTGGGGTGCAATTTTGGTTATTTTGGACCCATTTTGGGATACAAGGGCCGGGGGTGCAATTTTGGTCATTTCAGGATAAAAGGGCCGGGGGTGCAATTTTGGTCATTTTGGACCCATTTCGGGATAAAAGGGCCGGGGGTGCAATTTTGGTCGTTTTGGACCCTTTTCAGGATAAAAGGGCCGGGGTTGTGATTTTGTGTCATTTTGGACCCATTTCAGGGTAAAAGGGCCGGGGGTGCAATTTTGGTCATTTTGGACCCATTTTGGGATAAAAGGGCCGGGGGTGCAATTTTGGTCATTTTGGACCCATTTTGGGATAAAAGGGCTGGGGTGCCATTTTGGTTGTTTTGGACCCTTTTCAGGGTAAAAGGGCTTGGGGTGCAATTTTGGTTATTTTGGACCCATTTTGGGATACAAGGGCCGGGGGTGCAATTTTGGTCATTTCAGGATAAAAGGGCTGGGGGTGCAATTTTGTGTCATTTTGGACCCATTTCGGGGATAAAAGTGCCGGGGGTGCAATTTTGGTCATTTTGGAACCATTTCTGGGTAAAATGGCCCAGGGTGCGATTTTGTGTCATTTTGGACCTATTTGAGGATAATAGGGGCCAGGGGTGCAATTTAGGTCTCTTTGGACCCATTTCAGGGTAAAAGGACTGGCGGTGCAATTTTGTGTCATTTCGGACCCATTTTGGGGTAAAAGGACCAGGGGTGCAATTTTGGTCATTTTGGAACCATTTTGGGCTAAAAGGGCAGAGGGTGCGATTTTGTGTAATTTTGGACCCATTTCAGGATAAAAAGGCCGGGGGTGCAATTTTGGTCAATTTGGACCCATTTCAGCATAAAAGGGCCGGGGGTGCAATTTTGGTCATTTTGGAACCATTTCTGGGTAAAATGGCCCGGGACGCGATTTTGGGTCATTTTGGACCTTTTTCAGGATAATAGGGGCCAGGGGTGCAATTTAGGTCTCTTTGGACCGATTTCGGGGTAAAAGGGCTGGCGGTGTGATTTTGGTCATTTTGGAACCAATTCGGTGTAAAAGGGCCGGGGTGCAATTTTGTGTCATTTTGGACCTATTTCAGGATAGAAGGGCTGGGGGTGCAGTTTTGTGTGATTTTTGACCCATTTTGGGCTAAAAGTGCCGGGGGTGCAATTTTGGCCATTTTGGACCCATTTTGGGGTAAAATGGCCCGGGGTGCGATTTTGTGTCATTTTGGACTCATTTTAGGATAAAAGGGCCGGGGGTGCAATTTTGGTAATTTTGGACCTATTTCAGGATAATAGGGGCTAGGGGTGCAATTTAGGTCTCTTTGGATCCATTTCGGGGGAAAAGGGGCGTGGGTGCGATTTTGTGTCATTTTGGACCCATTTCAGGGTAAAAGGGCTGGGGGTGCGATTTTGTGTCATTTTGGATCAATTTCGGGGTAAAAAGGCCGTGGTGCAATTTTGGTCATTTTGGACAATCACCAACAACAATAAAAAAGGTGATCTGACACCTGAAGTAGATAAAATAAATATAAATATTACCCCCCAGGATTAGGGATGTGCCGAACACCCCCCGGTTCGGTTCGCACCAGAACTTTCGAACGGACCCCAAATTCGTACGAACTTTAGAACCCCATTGAAGTCTATGGGACTCGAACGTTCGAAATTAAAAGTGCTAATTTTAACGGCTAATATGCAAGATACTGTCCTAAAAAGGGTTTGGGGACCTGGCTCCTGCCCCAGGGGACATGGGTCAATGCCTAAAATGTTTTTAAAAATGGCAGTTTTGGCAGGAGCACTGATTTTAATGACGATTAAAGTGAAAAAAAAGTGAAATATTCCTTTAAATATGGTGCCTGGGGGGTGTCTGTAGTATGCCTGTGAAGTGCCACGTGTTTCCCGTGTTTAGAACAGTCCCTGCACAAAATGACATTAAACGGAAATAACACCATTGAAAACTGCTTGCGGTTTTAATGTTATATCTGGTTCCTGCAATATGGTTGAAAATCATTGAGAAAAATGGCATGGGTAGCCCTCCCTGCCCATTACCAGCCCCTTTGGGTCTTGTACGCATATTAAGGGGAACCCTGTACCCATATTAAAAAAAGGAAATGTGTGTGGCCCCCAGGCCCTATATACTCAGAACAGCAGTATACAGGCGGTGCAAACAAGACAGGGACTGTGTAGGTTTGTTGTGTTAAGTTGAATCTGTTTGTAATTTTCAACCGGTACATTTTTAAAGTGTAGCTCTAGTCAAAAAAAACTATTTTTAAGCTTTTTGGAAAACATAGGGAAGGGTTATCACCCCTGTATAATTTGTTTTGTCGTCCATCTTTTTTCATCTCACTTGCTGTTATCTCCTTCCGTTTGCAAGTAGGAGATGTTTGTAAGTTGGATGTTTGAAAGTAGGGGCCTGCCCTATATGCTCTGCAGAAATGGCAGAACAAGGTGTTGGTTTTGCCACAACATTGTAAGCCCTCAAAGTGACTCTTGGTGGGCGCTGGAGCGCCCTGCTGTGAACGATTATATCAAGAATTGTAATTACATGCCATTGTTGAACAGTGGTAGAAAAATTGACCTTTGGTGGTTGTGGTGCTGGTGCCACAACACTATAAGTCCTCACAGTTACTCTGGGTGGGCACAGGAACGGGCCCTCCTGTGAAATATTATATCAAGAATTGTAATTACATGTCCCTGTTAAACAGGGGCAGAAAAATTGGGCCTTAGGCACTGGTGCTGGTGCCACCACACTGCAACCTCTCCCATATACTCTAGTTTTATTGCAGGAATTAGCCCTGCTCCAAAGCATTGCATCAAAAATTGTACTTAAACGCCCCTGTTAAACAGGGGCAGAAAAATTGGGCCTTAGGCACTGGTGCTGGTGGAACGACACTGCAACCTCTCCCATATACTCTAGTTTTATTGCAGGAATTAGCCCTGCTGCAAAGCATTGCATCAAAAATTGTAATTAAATGCCCCTGTTAAACAGGGGCAGAAAAATTGGGCCTTAGGCACTGGTGCTGGTGCCACGACACTGCAACCTCTCCCATATACTCTATTTTTATTGCAGGAATTAGCCCTGCTGCAAAGCATTGCATCAAAAATTGTAATTAAACGCCCCTGTTAAACAGGGGCAGAAAAATTGGGCTGATGGCATCACCCAGAACCAGAAATGTTCTTCCAACATATCAGCGGAGGAGGAAGAGGATAGACAATCAACATAACAGGACAGTCACTCAGCATAGGCAGTCTTGAAGGGATGTGATATTTCAAAAAAAATTATTCGGTTACATCAGCTTCAGGTGCTTGGTAGCTGTGGGTGATCCAAGACTGATTCATCTTGATGAAGGTCAGTCGATCAACTGATTCGGTGGACAGGCGCACCCTGTGATCGGTAACAAAGCCACCAGCAGCACTGAAGGTGCGTTCCGAAAGAACGCTGGATGCAGGACAGGCCAGTAGCTCAATTGCATACTGTGCAAGCTCTGGCCAGTGATCCATCCTCAAGACCCAGTAAGCCAGAGGATTTTCGGTGGGAAAGGTGTCCAAGTCTGACCTTGCCCCTAGGTATTCCTGCACCATGTAAATCAGACGCTGGCGATGGTTGCTGGAACCGATCATACCTTGGGGCTGCGGACTAAAAAATTGTCTGAAAGCATCAGTCAGACGGCCACCTTCTCCACCGCTCCTTCTGACCGATGCCTCAGCAACACGTTGTCCAGGACCAGGAGTTTGTAACCTCCCAGTCTCTGGGAACGCGTTGCACAGACCTTTCTGCAAGGCCTCCTGGAGATGTCTCATCCTCTCCTCCCTCTGCGATGGCAAGATAAGGTCGGCAACCTTACCCTTGTACCGTGGATCAAGGAGAGTGGCCAGCCAGTCATGGTCCCTCTCCTTGATCCGAAGAATACGAGGATCCTTCCGCAGGCTTTGCAGGATCAGGGAGGCCATGCAGCGTAGGTTAGCTGAGGCATTTGGTCCGGAGTCCTCTGGGTCACTAAGGGCAACATGATCCGCAGCTACCTCCTCCCAGCCACGTACAAGTCCACGTGTTTCTTGGGACTGTAAATCATCCCTACAAGACTGCTGCTGCTGATGCTGAGTGCCAGCCTCCACCTCCATGCTGACACAATCATCCTCCTCTTCCTCCTCCTCATCCTCTTCCTGTGTGATGGGTGGCACAGCAGGAACACTGTCTGGATAAAGGGGGCCTTGAGAGGCAAGGAAGTCCTCCTCTTCCTGCCTCTGTTCTGCCTCAAGTGCCCTGTCCATTATTCCACGCAGCGTATGCTCCAAGAGGTGGGCAAGAGGTACAGTGTCACTGATGCATGCACTGTCACTGCTCACCATCCTTGTGGCCTCCTCAAACGGTGACAGGACAGTGCATGCATCCCTGATCATGCCCCACGGGCGTGGTGAGAAAAAACCGAGCTCCCCTGACCCTGTCCTGGTGCCGTAGTCGCACAGGTACTCATTGATGGCCCTCTGCTGCGTGTGCAGCCGCTGCAGCATGGCCAACATTGAGTTCCACCTGGTGGGCATGTCACATATAAGGCGGTTCTTGGGCAGGTTCAACTCCTTTTGGAGCTCAGCCAGCCGGGCACAGGCATTAAATGATCGGCGGAAATGCACACAGACTTTCCTGGCCTGCTTCAGGACATCCTGTAAGCCGGGGTACCTGCCCAAGAACCGCTGCACCACCAGGTTAAGGACGTGAGCTACACAGGGCACATGGGTCAGTTGTCCCTGTCGGAGGGTGGAGAGGAGGTTGGTGCCATTGTCACAAACCACCATTCCTGGCTTAATCTGGCATGGCGTCAACCACCTCTCGGCCTGCCCCTGCAGAGCTGACAAAACATCCGCCCCAGTGTGGCTCCTGTCCCCCAAACAAACCAGCGCAAGCACGGCATGGCATAGTTTTGCCTGCGTACTTGCGTAGCCCCTGGAACGCCTACGGAGCACCGCTGGTTCTGAGGACAGAGCACTGGAAGAGGCCATGGAGGAAGAAGAAGAGGAGGGGGTGGAGTAGAGAGGTGTGTCACAACCAATAGTAGCATTTTGGAGGCATGGTGGCGGAACAACCTCCAACACTACTGCACCTTGTCCTGCATCCTTCCCAGCAGCCAGAAGAGTGACCCAATGGGCTGTGAAAGACAGGTAACGTCCCTGTCCATGCCTGCTGGACCATGAGTCAGCGGTAATATGCACCTTACCGCTGACCGCCCTGTCCAGCGAGGCAAGGACATTGCCTTCCACATGCCGGTAGAGAGCCAGAATCGCCTTCCGTGAGAAAAAGTGGCGTTTGGGGACCTGCCACTGAGGAACCGCACATTGTACAAACTCACGGAAGGGGGCCGAGTCTACCAACTGAAAAGGCAGCAGTTGAAGTGCTAGCAATTTAGGCAAGCTAGCATTCAACCGCTGGGCATGTGGATGGATGGGAGTGAACTTCTTTCGCCGGTCCAGCAGCTGGGGCAGGGACATTTGCCTGCTATAATCGGACGTGGGTGTACTGCTAGCAGAGTGCCCGGCCCATAATATTCGGAATTCGCCGAACGGGCGAACAGCCGATGTTCGAGTCGAACGTATGTTCGACTCGAACACGAAGCTCATCCCTATCCAGGATGATATCTTAAGAATCCTTGAAGAGTTGTGGAGTGAAAGTAACATCTCAAGCCAGACACAATATCCCTTCACGGAGCCAGCGATAACACATACCCATCTAAAACCTGTGTCTACTTTTAATCCAACCCAATCCAAGGGACCCTATATAGAAACTTTCTATCAAGCGGTCTATAAAGAACTTATAGAGCTATGCAATACCACTAACAACAAAAAACAAGCTAATTTAAAAAATTAGAACAACATGCCCTTGCAAATCTTACTACTAACAAAAAAATTGTAGTCAAACAAGCTGACAAAGGAGGCAGTTTAGTCATACACGACATGGGCAACTACCTTGGTGAAGCCAATCGCTTGTTATCCGACACGACCACATACCAAAAACTCAAAACTGACCCCCTCCCAATCTATCAGTGTGATTTAATTATCATGATCGAGAAAGCTCAAAAAGATGGGGTGCTGAATTCCAAAGAAAAGCGTTTTCTCCTTCCCAAAGTCTGCAGCACTCCGTACTTCTACCATCTCCCCAAGGTTCATAAGTCTCTCACCAACTCCCCAGGAAGACCAATATTGGCCAGCACCAACAGCTTTACTAGTGGCTTATCGGCCTATATAGATCATATTCTACAGCCTCTAGTGGTTCAACTTCCCTCCTATATCAAAGATTCTAGCCATGTGATTGAGATCATGGAAAACTACAGATGGTCCGATGATTATTTGTGGGCCTCTTTGGATGTTAATTCTCTTTACACCTCTATACCTCATGAAGTGGGACTCACCGCAGTACAACATTTTTTGAGCATCAATGAAGGCATGAACTCTAGACAGACCGAATTTTTACTACTGAGTATAGAGTTCTGTCTGAGACACAATTACTTCACCTTCCTAGACCAATTCTACCTCCAGCTCCAAGGCACAGCCATGGGAGCCAGTTTTGCCCCGGTATATGCAAATCTCACTATGGGTTTCTGGGAAGAACAAAAAATCTGGAGAAATAATCCCTTTGCCGAGTTTATCGTGTTTTATGGTCGATACATAGATGACATCTTGCTCATATGGAGCGGCGGAGTCGAGACTCTCTCTCCTCCTTCGTCATTTACTGTAACGACAACCCCATGGGCCTATCTTTTACATCGGTCATCGACCAAAAGCAACTGGTCTTTTTGGACCTCGTCCTATCCCACAATGAGCAAAATTTCACCACCAGTAATCACATTAAACCCCCATCAGGCAACTCATACCTTCATTACAAGAGTTGTCACCACCCAGTTTGGAAGAAAAACATCCCCAGTGGCCAATTTCAGAGGCTGCGCAGAAACTGTACTTCAACCAATGATTACATACAACAAGGTCAGCAGATGGCAAAAAAGTTTATAGAAAAGGACTACCCAGATGACCTTATCACACAGGCCTTTAAGAGATATGCAATCAAGCACTTACCTACCAAAAAGTGTCCCAAAAACTCCACAAATGAGAGTACTACGATCAGGTTCATCTCCACCTTCAATACACAATATAAACACATCTCCAAAATAATCTTTAAACATTATGATATTCTAAAGCTGGATCCGATCTTAGCATCATCTCTCCCGTCCAGACCCCAAATCACCTTTAGACGATCCCGCACAATAAAAAATATTATTGCTCCTAGCAAACTCACAAAATCTAATAGAAATCAGAATAAAATATTTTCTGATATCAGGATGTATTTTGACAATAGACATGGGATTTTTAAATGTCGCAAAAGAGGTTGTTTCACCTGTCAATCCATCCCAAATGGTCAATCCACCATTACCACACCTAAAGGCAAAACTTTTGAGATAAAACAATTTATCACATGCTCTACTGAATACGTGATATATGTCCTGCGCTGCCCCTGCGGCCTCCTCTATGTAGGTTGCACCATACGGGCCTTACGCGTCAGGGTGGGCGAACATCGCCGCCTGATCAAAGAGGGTTGCATCAAACACAGCATCCCGCGCCATTTCCGCCAGTTTCATGACAAAGATTTTTAAAAAATGGAGGTCCTTGCAATTGAGTCCGTCCCCAAGGGTACCCGAACGGTTAATGAAAGGTTCTCCCTCCTTTGCCGAAGGGAGACTTTTTGGATATATCTTATGGGTTTCCTTTCGCCGGACGGCCTCAATGAAGATATTGATGTTTTCAGCATAACTTCTTGACATATGTTACCCAGACACAAACGTAACCTACTGTTTATAATCCTCATCCCGTTATTACTTCTTACGCATTATTTCCAATAGTAAATAAATCTGTCAAATAAAATGCTATCACCATGGGGGAGTATTCAAAACATCAGCCCCAAGTTCCATATAAGCAGGGGATGGTGCGGCCCCCCCCCCCTTCAACCCACTTATTTATATATACATATATTACTATTATTATATTTTTTTCTATCAAACAATAGTATATCTAAACAATTAAAGAAATAATATTAATTTTTATAACAAACCCCCCCCCCTCCTTCTTTTCCATATTTTTTATATATATATATATATTTTTTTATTTTTATTTTTTTCATATTCCCCTTTTTTTCCCTACTCTTATTTTTCTTTTCATATTTCAATTTTTATATTTTTCAATAACAATTTTTATTCAAATACATGTTTTTACATGCTTTTACATTTAATATATATTTTGTACACAATTTTCCTCATGTTTTCCTACTCTTTTAATCATTTTTTTTATATGTATATCCCTCCCCACCTCTATATGTACTCATATCAGCTCCATCTTATTGTTATCCGTCCAGCAAACTGTTCCTTACAAGCCTTCATACTGACACATATCCCTGTCCAATGAGCCTGAGCCTCAGTACGCTTAGTGACACACAAGGGGTTAACCCGGTTCATTCTGATAATCCCCGCCCCTCTACATAACCCGATGCTTCTTATTTCCCTGTTGCCGTATGCCACTCCAGCTTTGACAAAGCGCATGCGCGCGAAACATGTAAGCAGGACAGACGGCATGGCAACCCTCCCCACCTCTGAGCCCTCCACGTGACAAACAGCCGCTCGGACAAGCGGCATCACACGCAGTGCGGTGCGCTCCAAGCTTCCTATCACGTCAGGCGGACGCCACCTTGTGTCCAATTCGTATACATACCATCCAGCGTGCACTGCACCTCCGTCCCAGAGCCCAACACATCATACGGAGCAGGATTGAACACCTCCCCTCCACTCCACAGGCTCAGCACGGCGGCGCCCCAGTCCCACAGTTCATCCATCTATAAAGTGAGTGACTTTTGGAACACAGTTCCATCTATTTGCACTGGCTTACAAACTTTTTTGTTTCCCCCTTCTTTTGAGAGAGGATTGTTCACAGTCACCAAGTTTCTATGTGTAGTTGACTGTTAGCAGTGCAGCCTTGTTCTTATCATCTCAAAGTCACAATTGAAAGACCCCAGGGGAACTTATCACCAAGCATCTGTCAGTTTACATTCTTTATGATTGATGGATTTTATGCTTTACAGATCCCAGGAGGATCGGATGTCTTTGTTTGTTTTTTATATCCAATAAATGACATTTTAAGTCATATTATACCACGAGTTTCTTTGATGCGCTGTTTATTGATTGTTTATTTTCTGCACTTTTTTCCACCAAGTCCAAAGTGGGTTAGCAGCTGCACATTGAGACCAACCACATGACTTCCTAAATAACGAGTATCCTACTATATGGATAAGCGTTTTCTACAAAGGGACTATTCATGTGTGCGCCAATTACCTTTTTTTGTTGATGTTGTTTGGTCATTTTGGACCCATTTCGGGGTAAAGGGGCGGGGGGTGCAATTTTGTGTCATTTTTGACCCATTTCAGGATAAAAGGGCCGAGTGTGCAATTTTGGTCAATTTGGACCCATTTCAGGGTAAAAAGGCCGGGGGTGCGATTTTGTGTCATTTTGGACCTATTTCAGGATAAAAGGGCCGGGGGTGCTATTTTTGTAATTTTTGACCCATTTTGGGCTAAAAGGGCTGGGAGAGCGATTTTGGTCATTTTGGACGCATTTCAGGATAAAAGGGCTGGGGGTGCAATTTTGGTCATTTTGGAACCATTTCGGAGTAAAAGGGCTGGGGGTGCAATTTTGTGTAATTTTGGACCTATTTCAGGATAATAGGGGCCAGGGGTGCAATTTTGGTCTCTTTGGACCCATTTCGGGGTAAAAGGATTGGCGGTGTGATTTTGTGTAATTTTGGACCCATTTTGGGGTAAAAGGCCCAGGTTACATTTTTGTCATTTTGGAACCATTTCGGGGTAAAAGGGCTCGGGGTGCGATTTTGTATAATTTTGGACCCATTTCTGTATAAAAGGGCCGGGTGCGATTTTGTGTAATTTTGAACCCATTTAAGGATAAAAGGGCCGGGGTGTAATTTTGGTCAATTTGGACCCATTTTGGGGTAAAAGGGCTGGGGGTGCAATTTTTGTCATTTTTGACCCATTTTGGGGTAAAATGGCCCGGTGTGCGATTTTGTGTCATTTTGGACCAATTTAGGGGTAGAAGAGCTGTGGTGCAATTTTGGTAATTTTGGACCCATTTCAGGATAAATGGGCCGGGGGTTCCATTTTGGTAATTTTGGACCCATTTCGGGGTAAAAGGGCCAGGGGTGCAATTTTGTTTAATTTTGGACCCATTTCAGGATAAAAGGTCTGGGGTGCAATTTTGGTCATTTTGGAAACATTTTGGGGTAAAAGGGCCGGGGTGCAATTTTGGTAATTTTGGACCCATTTCAGCATAAAAGGGCTAGGGTGCAATTTTGTGTCATTTTTGACCCATTTCAGGATAAAAGGTCCGGGGTGCTATTTTGGTCATTTTGGAACCATTTTATTTCAGGATAAAAGGGCCGGGGGTACGATTTTGTGTCATTTTGGACCCATTTCAGGACAAAAGGGCTGGGGGTGCAATTTTGGTCATTTGTGAACCATTTGGGGTAAAAGGGCTGGGGGTTCAATTTTGGTCATTTTGGACCCATTTCGGGGTAAAAGGGCTGGGGGTGCAATATTGTGTAATTTTGGACCTATTTCAGAATAAAAGGTCTGGAGTGCTATTTTGGTCATTTTGGAACCATTTTGGGGTAAAACGGCAGTGGGTGCTATTTTGGTCATTTTAGACCAATTTCAGGACAAAAGGGCCGGGGGTGCAATTTTTGTCATTTTTGACCCATTTTAGGCTAAAAAGGCCGGGGGTGCGATTTTGGTCATTTTGGCCCCATTTCAGACTGAAAGGGTCGGGGGTGCGATTTTGTGTCATTTTGGACCCATTTCACTATAAAAGGGCTGGAGGTACAATTTTGGTCATTTGGGAACCATTTAGGGTAAAAGGGCTGGGGTGCGATTTTGTGTAATTTTGGACCTATTTCAGGATAATATGGGCCAGGGGTGCAATTTTGGACTCTTTGGACCCATTTCGGGGTAAAAGGGCTGGAGGTGTGATTTTGTGTCATTTTGGACCCATTTTGGGGTAAAAGGCCCGGGTGAGATTTTTGTCATTTTTGACCCATTTTGCGCTAAAAGGGCCAGGGTGCAATTTTGGTCATTTTGGACCTATTTCAGGATAAAAGGATCGGGGGTTCGATTTTGTTTTTTTTGGACCCATTTCAGGGTAAAAGGGCCGGGGGTGCAATTTTGGTAATTGTGGACCCATTTCAGGGTAAAAGAATGAAAGGGTCGGGGGTGCGATTTTGTGTCATTTTGGACCTATTTCAGGATAATAGGGGCCAGGGGTGCAATTTAGGTCTCTTTGGACCCATTTCACGGTAAAAGGACCAGGGGTGCAATTTTGGTCATTTTGGAACCATTTTGGGCTGAAAGGGCCGAGGGTGCGATTTTGTGTCATTTTGGACCCATTTTAGGATAAAAAGGCCGGGGGTGCAATTTTGGTCAATTTGGACTCATTTCAGGATAAAAGGGCCGGGGGTGCAATTTTGGTCATTTTGGAACCATTTCTGGGTAAAATGACCCGGGGTGCGATTTTGTGTCATTTTGGACCTATTTCAGGATAATAGGGGCCAGGGGTGCAATTTAGGTCTCTTTGGACCGATTTCGGGGTAAAAGGGCTGGAGGTGTGATTTTGGTCATTTTGGAACCAATTCGGTGTAAAAGGGCCGGGGGTGAGATTTTGTGTAATTGTGGACCCATTTCAGGATAAATGGGCCGGGCTTCAATTTTGGTAATTTTGGACCCATTTCGGGGTAAATGGCCCGGGGTGCAATTTTGTGTCATTTTGGACCCATTTCGGGGTAAATGGCCCGGGGTTCAATTTTGTGTCATTTTGGACCTATTTAAGGATAGAAGGGCTGGGGGTGCAGTTTTGTGTCATTTTTGACCCATTTTGGGCTAAAAGGGCCGGGGGTGCAATTTTGGCCATTTTGGACCAATTTTGGGGTAAAATGGCTCGGGGTGCAATTTTGGTAATTTTGTACCCATTTCAGGATAAAAGGGCCAGGGGTGCAATTTTTGTCATTTTGGAACCTTTTTCGGTGGTAAAAGGGCCGGGGGTGCAATTTTGTGTCATTTTTGACCCATTTCAGGATAAAAGGGCCGGGGGTGCAATTTTGGTCAATTTGGACCCATTTCAGGGTAAAAAGGCCAGGGGTGCAATTTTGGTCATTTTGGACCCATTTTATTTCAGGATAAAAGGGCCGGGGGTGCGATTTTGTGTCATTTTGGACCTATTTCAGGATAAAAGGGCCGGGGGTGCTATTTTTGTAATTTTTGACCCATTTTGGGCTAAAAGGGCTGGGAGAGCGATTTTGGTCATTTTGGACGCATTTCAGGATAAAAGGGCTGGGGGTGCAATTTTGGTCATTTTGGAACCATTTCGGAGTAAAAGGGCTGGGGGTGCAATTTTGTGTAATTTTGGACCTATTTCAGGATAATAGGGGCCAGGGGTGCAATTTTGGTCTCTTTGGACCCATTTCGGGGTAAAAGGATTGGCGGTGTGATTTTGTGTAATTTTGGACCCATTTTGGGGTAAAAGGCCCAGGTTACATTTTTGTCATTTTGGAACCATTTCGGGATAAAAGGGCTCGGGGTGCGATTTTGTATAATTTTGGACCCATTTCTGTATAAAAGGGCCGGGGTGCGATTTTGTGTAATTTTGAACCCATTTAAGGATAAAAGGGCCGGGTGTAATTTTGGTCAATTTGGACCCATTTTGGGGTAAAAGGGCTGGGGGTGCAATTTTTGTCATTTTTGACCCATTTTGGGGTAAAATGGCCCGGTGTGCGATTTTGTGTCATTTTGGACCAATTTAGGGGTAGAAGAGCTGTGGTGCAATTTTGGTAATTTTGGACCCATTTCAGGATAAATGGGCCGGGGGTTCCATTTTGGTAATTTTGGACCCATTTCGGGGTAAAAGGGCCAGGGGTGCAATTTTGTTTAATTTTGGACCCATTTCAGGATAAAAGGTCTGGGGTGCAATTTTGGTCATTTTGGAAACATTTTGGGGTAAAAGGGCCGGGGTGCAATTTTGGTAATTTTGGACCCATTTCAGCATAAAAGGGCTAGGGTGCAATTTTGTGTCATTTTTGACCCATTTCAGGATAAAAGGTCCGGGGTGCTATTTTGGTCATTTTGGAACCATTTTATTTCAGGATAAAAGGGCCGGGGGTACGATTTTGTGTCATTTTGGACCCATTTCAGGACAAAAGGGCTGGGGGTGCAATTTTGGTCATTTGTGAACCATTTGGGGTAAAAGGGCTGGGGGTTCAATTTTGGTCATTTTGGACCCATTTCGGGGTAAAAGGGCTGGGGGTGCAATATTGTGTAATTTTGGACCTATTTCAGAATAAAAGGTCTGGAGTGCTATTTTGGTCATTTTGGAACCATTTTGGGGTAAAACGGCAGTGGGTGCTATTTTGGTCATTTTAGACCAATTTCAGGACAAAAGGGCCGGGGGTGCAATTTTTGTCATTTTTGACCCATTTTAGGGGTAAATGGCCCGGGGTTCAATTTTGTGTCATTTTGGACCTATTTAAGGATAGAAGGGCTGGGGGTGCAGTTTTGTGTCATTTTTGACCCATTTTGGGCTAAAAGGGCCGGGGGTGCAATTTTGGCCATTTTGGACCAATTTTGGGGTAAAATGGCTCGGGGTGCAATTTTGGTAATTTTGTACCCATTTCAGGATAAAAGGGCCAGGGGTGCAATTTTTGTCATTTTGGAACCTTTTTCGGTGGTAAAAGGGCCGGGGGTGCAATTTTGTGTCATTTTTGACCCATTTCAGGATAAAAGGGCCGGGGGTGCAATTTTGGTCAATTTGGACCCATTTCAGGGTAAAAAGGCCAGGGGTGCAATTTTGGTCATTTTGGACCCATTTTATTTCAGGATAAAAGGGCCGGGGGTGCGATTTTGTGTCATTTTGGACCTATTTCAGGATAAAAGGGCCGGGGGTGCTATTTTTGTAATTTTTGACCCATTTTGGGCTAAAAGGGCTGGGAGAGCGATTTTGGTCATTTTGGACGCATTTCAGGATAAAAGGGCTGGGGGTGCAATTTTGGTCATTTTGGAACCATTTCGGAGTAAAAGGGCTGGGGGTGCAATTTTGTGTAATTTTGGACCTATTTCAGGATAATAGGGGCCAGGGGTGCAATTTTGGTCTCTTTGGACCCATTTCGGGGTAAAAGGATTGGCGGTGTGATTTTGTGTAATTTTGGACCCATTTTGGGGTAAAAGGCCCAGGTTACATTTTTGTCATTTTGGAACCATTTCGGGATAAAAGGGCTCGGGGTGCGATTTTGTATAATTTTGGACCCATTTCTGTATAAAAGGGCCGGGGTGCGATTTTGTGTAATTTTGAACCCATTTAAGGATAAAAGGGCCGGGTGTAATTTTGGTCAATTTGGACCCATTTTGGGGTAAAAGGGCTGGGGGTGCAATTTTTGTCATTTTTGACCCATTTTGGGGTAAAATGGCCCGGTGTGCGATTTTGTGTCATTTTGGACCAATTTAGGGGTAGAAGAGCTGTGGTGCAATTTTGGTAATTTTGGACCCATTTCAGGATAAATGGGCCGGGGGTTCCATTTTGGTAATTTTGGACCCATTTCGGGGTAAAAGGGCCAGGGGTGCAATTTTGTTTAATTTTGGACCCATTTCAGGATAAAAGGTCTGGGGTGCAATTTTGGTCATTTTGGAAACATTTTGGGGTAAAAGGGCCGGGGTGCAATTTTGGTAATTTTGGACCCATTTCAGCATAAAAGGGCTAGGGTGCAATTTTGTGTCATTTTTGACCCATTTCAGGATAAAAGGTCCGGGGTGCTATTTTGGTCATTTTGGAACCATTTTATTTCAGGATAAAAGGGCCGGGGGTACGATTTTGTGTCATTTTGGACCCATTTCAGGACAAAAGGGCTGGGGGTGCAATTTTGGTCATTTGTGAACCATTTGGGGTAAAAGGGCTGGGGGTTCAATTTTGGTCATTTTGGACCCATTTCGGGGTAAAAGGGCTGGGGGTGCAATATTGTGTAATTTTGGACCTATTTCAGAATAAAAGGTCTGGAGTGCTATTTTGGTCATTTTGGAACCATTTTGGGGTAAAACGGCAGTGGGTGCTATTTTGGTCATTTTAGACCAATTTCAGGACAAAAGGGCCGGGGGTGCAATTTTTGTCATTTTTGACCCATTTTAGGCTAAAAAGGCCGGGGGTGCGATTTTGGTCATTTTGGCCCCATTTCAGACTGAAAGGGTCGGGGGTGCGATTTTGTGTCATTTTGGACCCATTTCACTATAAAAGGGCTGGAGGTACAATTTTGGTCATTTGGGAACCATTTAGGGTAAAAGGGCTGGGGTGCGATTTTGTGTAATTTTGGACCTATTTCAGGATAATATGGGCCAGGGGTGCAATTTTGGACTCTTTGGACCCATTTCGGGGTAAAAGGGCTGGAGGTGTGATTTTGTGTCATTTTGGACCCATTTTGGGGTAAAAGGCCCGGGTGAGATTTTTGTCATTTTTGACCCATTTTGCGCTAAAAGGGCCAGGGTGCAATTTTGGTCATTTTGGACCTATTTCAGGATAAAAGGATCGGGGGTTCGATTTTGTTTTTTTTGGACCCATTTCAGGGTAAAAGGGCCGGGGGTGCAATTTTGGTAATTGTGGACCCATTTCAGGGTAAAAGAATGAAAGGGTCGGGGGTGCGATTTTGTGTCATTTTGGACCTATTTCAGGATAATAGGGGCCAGGGGTGCAATTTAGGTCTCTTTGGACCCATTTCAGGGTAAAAGGACCAGGGGTGCAATTTTGGTCATTTTGGAACCATTTTGGGCTGAAAGGGCCGAGGGTGCGATTTTGTGTCATTTTGGACCCATTTTAGGATAAAAAGGCCGGGGGTGCAATTTTGGTCAATTTGGACTCATTTCAGGATAAAAGGGCCGGGGGTGCAATTTTGGTCATTTTGGAACCATTTCTGGGTAAAATGACCCGGGGTGCGATTTTGTGTCATTTTGGACCTATTTCAGGATAATAGGGGCCAGGGGTGCAATTTAGGTCTCTTTGGACCGATTTCGGGGTAAAAGGGCTGGAGGTGTGATTTTGGTCATTTTGGAACCAATTCGGTGTAAAAGGGCCGGGGGTGAGATTTTGTGTAATTGTGGACCCATTTCAGGATAAATGGGCCGGGGCTTCAATTTTGGTAATTTTGGACCCATTTCGGGGTAAATGGCCCGGGGTGCAATTTTGTGTCATTTTGGACCCATTTCGGGGTAAATGGCCCGGGGTTCAATTTTGTGTCATTTTGGACCTATTTAAGGATAGAAGGGCTGGGGGTGCAGTTTTGTGTCATTTTTGACCCATTTTGGGCTAAAAGGGCCGGGGGTGCAATTTTGGCCATTTTGGACCAATTTTGGGGTAAAATGGCTCGGGGTGCAATTTTGGTAATTTTGTACCCATTTCAGGATAAAAGGGCCAGGGGTGCAATTTTTGTCATTTTGGAACCTTTTTCGGTGGTAAAAGGGCCGGGGGTGCAATTTTGTGTCATTTTTGACCCATTTCAGGATAAAAGGGCCGGGGGTGCAATTTTGGTCAATTTGGACCCATTTCAGGGTAAAAAGGCCAGGGGTGCAATTTTGGTCATTTTGGACCCATTTTATTTCAGGATAAAAGGGCCGGGGGTGCGATTTTGTGTCATTTTGGACCTATTTCAGGATAAAAGGGCCGGGGGTGCAATTTTGGTCATTTTGGACCCATTTTATTTCAGGATAAAAGGGCCGGGGTGCGATTTTGTGTTATTTTGGACCTATTTCAGGATAAAAGGGCCGGGGGTGCTATTTTGGTCATTTTGGAACCATTTCTGGGTAAAATGACCCGGGGTGCGATTTTGAGACATTTTGAACCTATTTCAGGATAATAGGGGCCAGGGGTGCAATTTAGGTCTCTTTGGACCGATTTCGGGGTAAAAGGGCTGGAGGTGTGATTTTGGTCATTTTGGAACCAATTCGGTGTAAAAGGGCCGGGGGTGAGATTTTGTGTAATTTTGGACCCATTTCAGGATAAATGGGCCGGGGCTTCAATTTTGGTAATTTTGGACCCATTTCGGGGTAAATGGCCCGGGGTGCAATTTTGTGTCATTTTGGACCCATTTCGGGGTAAATGGCCCGGGGTTCAATTTTGTGTCATTTTGGACCTATTTAAGGATAGAAGGGCTGGGGGTGCAGTTTTGTGTCATTTTTGACCCATTTTGGGCTAAAAGGGCCGGGGGTGCAATTTTGGCCATTTTGGACCAATTTTGGGGTAAAATGGCTCGGGGTGCAATTTTGGTAATTTTGTACCCATTTCAGGATAAAAGGGCCAGGGGTGCAATTTTTGTCATTTTGGAACCTTTTTCGGTGGTAAAAGGGCCGGGGGTGCAATTTTGTGTCATTTTTGACCCATTTCAGGATAAAAGGGCCGGGGGTGCAATTTTGGTCAATTTGGACCCATTTCAGGGTAAAAAGGCCAGGGGTGCAATTTTGGTCATTTTGGACCCATTTTATTTCAGGATAAAAGGGCCGGGGGTGCGATTTTGTGTCATTTTGGACCTATTTCAGGATAAAAGGGCCGGGGGTGCAATTTTGGTCATTTTGGACCCATTTTATTTCAGGATAAAAGGGCCGGGGTGCGATTTTGTGTTATTTTGGACCTATTTCAGGATAAAAGGGCCGGGGGTGCTATTTTGGTCATTTTGGAACCATTTCTGGGTAAAATGACCCGGGGTGCGATTTTGTGTCATTTTGAACCTATTTCAGGATAATAGGGGCCAGGGGTGCAATTTAGGTCTCTTTGGACCGATTTCGGGGTAAAAGGGCTGGAGGTGTGATTTTGGTCATTTTGGAACCAATTCGGTGTAAAAGGGCCGGGGGTGAGATTTTGTGTAATTTTGGACCCATTTCAGGATAAATGGGCCGGGGCTTCAATTTTGGTAATTTTGGACCCATTTCGGGGTAAATGGCCCGGGGTGCAATTTTGTGTCATTTTGGACCCATTTCGGGGTAAATGGCCCGGGGTTCAATTTTGTGTCATTTTGGACCTATTTAAGGATAGAAGGGCTGGGGGTGCAGTTTTGTGTCATTTTTGACCCATTTTGGGCTAAAAGGGCCGGTAGTGCAATTTTGGCCATTTTGGACCCATTTTGGGGTAAAATGGCTCGGGGTGCAATTTTGGTAATTTTGTACCCATTTCAGGATAAAAGGGCCAGGGGTGCAATTTTTGTCATTTTGGAACCTTTTTCGGTGGTAAAAGGGCCGGGGGTGCAATTTTGTGTCATTTTTGACCCAATTCAGGATAAAAGGGCCGGGAGTGCAATTTTGGTCAATTTGGACCCATTTCAGGGTAAAAAGGCCAGGGGTGCAATTTTGGTCATTTTGGACCCATTTTATTTCAGGATAAAAGGGCTGGGGGTGCGATTTTGTGTCATTTTGGACCTATTTCAGGATAAAAGGGCCGGGGGTGCTATTTTTGTAATTTTTGACCCATTTTGGGCTAAAAGGGCTGGGGGAGCGATTTTGGTCATTTTGGCCCCAATTCAGAATGAAAGGGCCGTGGTGCAATTTTGGTCATTTTGGACCCATTTTGCGGTAAAAGGGCTGGGGGTGCGATTTTGTGTCATTTTGGATGCATTTCAGGATAAAAGGGCCGGGGTGCAATTTTGGTCATTTTTTAACCATTTCGGAGTAAAAGGGCTGGGGGTGCAATTTTGTGTAATTTTGGACCTATTTCAGGATAATAGGGGCCAGGGGTGCAATTTTGGTCTCTTTGGACCCATTTCGGGGTAAAAGGATTGGCGGTGTGATTTTGTGTAATTTTGGACCCATTTCTGTATAAAAGGGCCGGGGTGCGATTTTGTGTAATTTTGAACCCATTTCAGGATAAAAGGGCCGGGGTGTAATTTTGGTCAATTTGGACCCATTTTGGGGTAAAAGGGCTGGGGTGCAATTTTTGTCATTTTTGACCCATTTTGGGGTAAAATGGCCCGGGGTGTGATTTTGTGTCATTTTGGATCAATTTCGGGGTAAAAGGGCCGTGGTGCAATTTTTGTAATTTTGGACCCATTTCAGGATAAATGGGCCGGGGGTTCCATTTTGGTAATTTTGGACCCATTTCGGGGTAAAAGGGCCAGGGGTGCAATTTTGTTTCATTTTGGACCCATTTCAGGATAAAAGGGCTGGGGTGCAATTTTGTTTCATTTTGGACCCATTTCGGGGTAAAAGGGCTGGTGTGCAATTTTGGTCATTTCGGAAACATTTTGGGGTAAAAGGGCCGGGGGTGCAATTTTGTTTCATTTTGGACCCATTTCGGGGTAAAAGGGCTGGGGTGCAATTTTGGTCATTTTGGAAACATTTTGGGGTAAAAGGGCCGGGGTGCAATTTTGGTCATTTTGGAACCTTTTTATGGTAAAAGGGCCGGGGTGCTATTTTGTGTCATTTTTGACCCATTTCAGGATAAAAGGTCCAGGGTGCTATTTTGGTCATTTTGGAACCATTTTATTTCAGGATAAAAGGGCCGGGGGTACGATTTTGTGTAATTTTGGACCCATTTGAGAACAAAAGGGCCGGGGGTGCAATTTTGGTCATCTGGGAACCATTTGGGGTAAAAGGGCTGGGGGTGCAATTTTGGTCATTTTGGACCCATTTCGGGGTAAAAGGGCTGGCGGTGCGATTTTGTGTCATTTTGGACCCATTTTGGGGTAAAAGGGCCGGGGGTGCAATTTTGTGTAATTTTGGACCCACTTCAGGATAAAAGGGCTGGGGGTGTAATTTTGGTCATTTTGGACCCATTTTGGGCTAAAAGGGTTGGGGGAGTAGTTTTAGTCGTTTTTGACCCATTTCTTGCTAAAAATGCCAGGAGTGAGATTTTTGTAGGTTTTGTTTTTTTTGCCCATTTTGGGCTAAAAAGGCCAGTGGTGCGATTTTGGTCATTTTTGTGCCATTTCGGGCTAAAAGGGTGCGATTTTGGTCATTTTGGACCCATTTCGGGCCAGGAGTGAGATTTTTGTAGGTTTTTTTTTTTTTTACCCATTTCGGGCTAAAAGGGCCAGGGTTGCAATTTTGGTAATTGTGGGCCCATTTTGGGCTTTAAGGTTCGGTAGTGTGATTTTAATCATTTTGAACCCATTTCTTTCTAGAAGCGCCGGGGGTGCGATTTTAGACATTTTGACTGATTTTGTGCTAAAAGGTGCGATTTTTGTCATTTTGGACCCATTTCAAGCTAAAAGGGCCTCTGGGTGCGATTTTGCTTATTTTGGACCCATTTTGGGCTAAAAAGGGCTGGGGGAGTAATTTTAGTCCCTTTTGACCCATTTCGGGCTAAAAGTACCGGGATGCAATTTTGGTCATTTTGGACCCATTTTGGGCTAAAAGGGTCGGGGGTGCGATTTTGATCATTTGGACCCATTTCAGGCTAAAAGGGCGGGGGTGTGATTTTGGTCATTTTGGGCTTATTTGGGGCTAAAAACGCCACCGGTAGTGCGATTTTGGTCATTTTGGATCCATTTCCATCTAGAATCCCTGGGGGTGTGATTTTTGTAATTTTTGACCCATTTTGTACTAAAAGGGCCGGGGTGTAATTTTGGTAGTTTTTTGGACCCATTTCGGGCAAAAGGGGCCGGGGTGGGATTTTTTTCATTTTGGACCCATTTCGTGTTAAAAGCGCCAGGGGTGCGATTTTGGTAGTTTTGGACCCACTTTGGGCTAAAAGGACCAGGGGTGCGATTTTGGTCGTTTTTGACTAAGGATGAGCTGAACACCCCCAGAACCTGCGATCAGACCTAAACTTCATGTGAACTATAGAACCCTATTAAAGTCTATGGGACTCGAACGTTCAAAATCAAAAGTGCTAATTTTAAAGGCTAATATGCAAGTTACTGTCCTAAAAAGTGTTTGGGGACCTGGTCCTGCCCCAGGGGACATGGATCAATGCAAAAAAAAGTTTTAAAAATGGCAGTTTTTTGGGAGAAGTGATTTTATTAATGCTTAAAGTGAAACAATAAAAGTGTAATATTCCTTTAAATTTCATACCTGGGGGGTGTGTATAGTATGCCTGTGAAGGGGCGCACGTTTCCCGTGCTTAGAACTGTCCCTGCACAAAGTGTCATTTCTACAGGAAAATAAGTCATTTAAAATCACTCGCGGCTATAATGAATTGTTGGCTCCCCGTAATACAGAGAACAGTCATTGAAAGTCATTGATAAAAAAAAGCGTGGGGTTCCCCCAAATTCCAGGCCCTTCAGGTCGGGTACGGATATTAAGGGGAACCCCGTGTCAAATTTAAAAAATAAATGACATGGGGTTCCCCCCAAACACAGGTTTCATAGGTTTCTGTTACATCAGAGGGGGGCGGGGTTATCCACATGTCATTGGGGAAGCCAGGCTTTCCCCTTGTGTCAGAGGGGGCAGGGTCAGGTGACAGGTGGCCCCGCCCTCCTCATATAAGAAGTGTCAGGCTGCCGGGATCCCGGCAGTGTCTCCAGTGGAGACAAGATGGATGCGCTGCGCTGGAGGGAGAGATCACCCATCGCTGGATCAGATCAGCCAACGCTGGACCCCGGAGAGATGATCATCCATCGCTGGATAAGAGTGGATTACCACCGCTGGAATCTTTTTTTTTTTCTTTTTTTAATAAAGAACTTTTGCAACGGTGTGTGTGTCTTTTTAAACTATTTTTTACACTTTCTTTGTGAAATGGTAGGGGTACATTTGTACCCCCTTACCATTTCAGACAGGGAGAGGCCAGGATCTGGGGGTCCTCTTGTTAAAGGGCGCTTCCAGATTCTGATAAACCCCCTGCCCGCAGACCCCCACAACCACCGGCCAGGGTTGTGGGGTTTAGGCCCTTGCCCTCATCAACATGGGGACAGGGTGCTTTGGGGGGACCCCAAAGCATCCTCCCAATGTTGAGGGCATGTGGCCTGGTACGGTTCAGGAGGGGGGGGGCGCTCTCTCGTCCCCCCTCTTTTCCTGCGGCCTGCCAGGTTGCGTACTCGGATAAAGGGTCTGGTATGGATTTTTAGGGGGAACTCCACACCAAATAAAAAAAAAAACACGGTATGGAGTTCCCCCTAAAAATCCATACCAGACCTGAAGGGTCTGGTATGGATATTTGGGGGAACCCCACGTAATTTTTCTTTTTAAATTTGACACAGGGTTCCCCATAATATCCATACCAGACCTGAAGGGCCTGGTAATTGAAATGGAGGAACCCCACGCTTTTTTTTTTATCAATGACTTTCAATGACTGTTCTCTGTATTATGTAAAATGTATTGAAAACTCACCCAGAATATATAGCACACTAGATCAGGTGAGCCTGATCACATTATCGTATACTGTAAACAGGAATTTAAATAGCATAGCTAAGGAAAGCCAATGCAGAGGGTGCAGATTGTGGGGCAATGGGGGGAAGTGCATGGGGGACACTGGGCAGGACAGCCTGTCAGTCAGACTATATAGGGCCCTATGATTTCTAATGGTGGCCCTGCGAACAATAATAAGAAACTGATGCCACTTTTTATTCAGGAGACTTATGCCCCGTACACACGTTCCGATTATCGTAAGACAGATCGTTCACATTTTGTTGCATACAACTAAGATCGAATACAACAGTGCAAAATGTGTGTAAGATTTTTGTCGTACGATTCTGGAAAAATCTTCCATTGTGCGTAGCTACGTATTTTAAAGTATGTCAAATACGTGTGATCAGATTATCGAATGATCTGTCCGAAAGCGACTTTTGTAGTCCGATAATCGGAACGCGTGTATGGGGCATTAGAGTAAATAATAATCAAAGCATCTCAAACTTCACATAGGTTTGTTTATTCTTTTCAACACACCGACCCTTTGGGCATAACATTGCAAATGTCAGGAAAGAATTTCCAGAAGCTTTTTGTTGTTGTTTTTACCAAATTTATTGAATATGCAGATTTGCACAGAACATCAAGACACAGACAACATAACATTTTTAATCATTTGTTTGCTTGGTATTGTTTCATTTGAGTCTTTCATGTAGATTTTATTTTTTACATCCTTGTTGTTGGGTCTGGCATGGCTCAGGAGGGCAGGGGAGGCAAGGATCTGTGCAGACAGAAAATTATAATATGAATACATGTTATACATTTGTATTCTTAACTGACCTTATAGAATATATACACTTTCTGTATATACACTTTCTGAGAAACCTAGTATTCAGTAATCACTAATTATATAGGTACTAAATTGTGCGTGTTGTCAGCCTCTACACAATAAATTAGTATGGCATCCCTAAATATACCCCAATACAACCACTACTACTACTTTCTTGTTGATCCTCAAGCCCTGAATCACAGAAGCCGTGATTTCCATACATTGAACTTATGATGGCAGAGAAGCCTGTAAGCCCTTGTACACACGGTCGGACATCCCGACAACAAAATCCATCGGATTTTGTCCTACGGATTTTGTCCGAAACTTGTGTTGCATACACACGGTCGGACAAAGTTGTCGGAAAATCCGATCGTACGTAACGTGATGACATTATTTTGTTACGACGGGACTACGTTCAGGCTAGTAGCCAATAGCTTTGGTCTAGGAATTTGATCTGAGCATGCGTGGCACTTTTTCCGATCGGAATTCTCTACACACAATTGGACAAAGTCCGATCAGATCATGTTGTCGTAAAGTTTTATAGCCCAGCTCTAAGCCCTTGTACACACGGTCGGACATTTCGACAACCAAATCCGTCGGATTTTGTCCGTCGGATCTTGTCCGAAATGTTGCATACACACGGTCGGACAAAGTTGTCGAAAAATCCGATCTTTCAGAACGTGATGACGTATTTTCTTTACGATGGGACTACGTTCAGGCTAGTAGCCAATAGCTTTGATGTAGGAATTTGATCTGAGCATGCGTGGCACTTTGTCCGATCGAAATTCTCTACACATGATCGGAGTATGTCCTATCGGACCAGTTTGTCGGAAAATATTTCCAACATGTTGGAAAACTTGGTCCGACGGATATTCCGACGGAATCAGTCCGATGCATACCACACACAGTCGGATTATCCGACAACACGGTCTGATAGGACACATTCCGACGGATTCTCCGACCGTGTGTACGGGGGCTAAAACTTTGTCCGTCGGATATTCCGATGGAAACAGTCCAATGGAGCCCACACACAGTCGGATTATCCGACAAAATGGTCCGATCGGACATTTTCCGTCGGAATGTCCGACCGTGTGTACAAGGGCTAAGAGCGAATGCCCATAAATTCTCCTAAATTCTTTTAGACAGGCATGTCTTTGAATTTGCTCTGTATGATTGAACTGAAGGATTTGTCTATAAAAGAGTAAATCCTCCTAAATGTGACATTCCAATAGTTGGCTGATACTGTTGGCCCAAAAGTGAACCTGCGATACAGAAATGTTGTGGAATCCATCGCTGACTTGTTTTTAAAGGTGGAATCTCCAAGGCTGTCATCCTCATTCTGTCTTTACTACCTATCAGCAGGATGAGGACTTTTCCCATGTAACTGGCTGCATGCTTGTTCTGGTCAGTGACTCAAGGTAGAGAAAACAGTATGAGGATGGATATTATAAATGTCACTCGTGCAAAGTGTGAAAAGCTAAATAAAAAAAATTGTGAAAAAAAATATTAAAGAGCTAATGTGCATGTGGATAATACAAAATTCCTGATGCTGCGTACACACAAGCGAAATGTCAGACAGAAATAGTCAAACGGAAGCTTTTTATCATATATTCCGATCGTGTGTATGCTTCATCTGACTTTTTTTTTTTTTTTTTATTCTGACGGACCTAGAAAGAGAGCACGTTCTAAATATTTCCGACCGAACCAATTCCTATCGGGAAAAGCGATCGTCTGTATGCTGTTCCGACAGACCAAAAACGACGCATGCTCTGATGCAAGTACGAGACGGAAGCTATTGGCTACTGGCTATTGAACTTCCTTTTTCTAGTCCCGTCTTACATGCTGTACGTCACCGCGTTGCGCAATAAACAGATTCTGGACAGCCGCACTCTTGAAAAGTAGCCTTCTTTTATTGAGAAAAATTCACATAAAAAAAAAAAAGATGGAAATCACAACAGATAAAATAGCTGAAGTTTCGCACTAGCGATAGTGCTTATTCATAGTTCAATAAAAGAAGCTACTTTTCAAGAGTGCGGCTGTCCAGAATCTGTTCCTGTTCATTGCTATTAGCCATTGCCAGCACCTACGACTTCCGACCCGAGAGTTAGGTTCATTATCTGTTTGTTTTTCCTGGAGCGGTGATATCTCCCTTTTTACCGCATTCTTGGTGGTCGGAATTTGGTGTGATGGGGTGCACACTAGAATGTTTCAGCAGAATTCTGTCGGAACTCCGTCGGAAATATATATATTTTTTTTTCCGATGAGAAAACCGGTCGTGTGTACAGGACATTAGTTGCCCACTGCTAGGATGCCGTAGCATTAATAGTAGAATTAATAGTAGTACACCCTGATACCAAACTATAGTAATATTCTGCCTACTAAAATAATGTGGAATAAAGTGCTAAGGTGCTATGTCACTGATACATAAATCAACCTATTCCTATATTCATGTAAGAAACTCATCAATATGCAAAGATCAATCAGAATAAATTCATAGTTACATAGTTACCAAGTTAGTAAGGTTGAATAAAGGCACCAGTCCATCCAGTCTACAATTGTCCATATCCCTGTACATTGCACACTCACATCGGTCCCTACCCTCAAGGAGCCCACAATCCAAGGTCCCCATTCATATACTAGGGCCAATTTTGGACAGAAGCCAATTAACCTACCTGCATCTCTTTGGAATGTCATCAATGTGAAATTTAAAAAAAAGAAAGAATATATGTGCAGTCCATGGTTCAAGAATTAAGCATGCTGCCAGTGAATGCATAAGAGGATTCCCATGCCATCAGGTGGATATAAATCTATTCAAAAGCCTTGCTGACCCACCTCGGCATAAGCCCAGGGGGTCCACACCTGCGGGTAAATGCGCACTCGCTGCTGGGAGTCTGTGTTGGGAGTTGCAGTGTATTTGCACAAGAACGCAGCACTTTACAGTCTAATATTGATGAACTTCACATGCAGTTTATGTTGATGGACTTTCATAGTAAAACACTTATAGTAGGACAGGGAGTGAGGGTAATTATATTTAATGGACCCTGAAACAGCAGCAAAAACCTGAGCGGAATTCTGATCCTTTATCACTTTGTCCAAAACTAGAAAAAAAAATGTTTTTGGCTTGACAAACAGTTTAAGTAATTTACACCTCCTTGCTCTTGGGCACCTACTTATCTCCCCCAGCTATACCCCAATCATTGAACCCAATACAAAATGATCACCTGGATTATATTTAATATATTTGATATAATGGAAAAAAAAAAAAAAGGTGTGATGCCCTCTTTTGCTTTACAGTTCTCAGAGCTGAGAGGCAATGCTGGAGATTCTGCTGTGGCAACTTATCACAGTATTTTAAAGAAAATAACAAAACCTAGCTGATCCTTCCATCTACTGAGGTACAGCTTAAACGAAAATGCCATACTGGATACTGTTCTAGGCACAGAGTCCACTAAACTAACCTCTACCCAACACTATCTGCCTTCCCACAGCAACAACATTGGCTGACAAAGCCAAAAGTAGATGGGAACCCGATATTGGGGTCATAGAAAAAACGGATTGGAAATAAATTTTAGATCATACTAACAGTTTCCCCCAAAAGGTCAGACCGGTTAAAACAACTATACAGGATATCCTACATTGGGCATATTTGACAACCCAGAAAATTGCGCAATACCAGTCCACACGTAGTACACTTTGTCCATTATGTGCCTCCGCACCTGGCTCTATCATTTGTTATGGAGTTGCCCGGTTATAAAAACTTTTGGCTTCAGGTAATTCACAATCTGCATGACAAGAAGGGTTCACCAGCGGTTCTAGACCCTAATTTAGGCCTAATGGGCCTACTTGTGGATCCAGAGGTAGATAAATTCCTTGCTAGCTTTTTATAGGAAACACTGTTTCTTTTTTATATGAAACAGTGGCATCGGAACTGGATGTAGGAAATACCCCCCATAATCCAGAGTTGGAAAAAAAGCCTCTATGTGTATTAAAAAAAAACTGATTTATACACATAGAGGCTGTCCACTTAAATATCCCACGGTGTGGGATAGGTGATTAGCAGATAGTGAGAGACTCGTACCTGAACATCTAAACTTTGTTGCACTCAGCAAAGTCAGTGTATACCTGAAATGCCTTGTACACATGGTCGGACATTCCGACCACAAGATCCATCCGATTTTTTCCAACGGATTTTGTCCGAAACTGGTGTTGCATACACACGGTCGGACGAAGCTGTCTGAAAAACCGATAGTTCGGAATGTGATGACGTTAGTTTGTTACGATGGGACTACGTTTAGGCTAGTAGCCAATAGCTTTGGTCTCGTAATTTGATCTGAGCATCCGTGGCACTTTGTCCGATTGGAATTCTCTACAAACGATCAGAAAAAGTCTGATCTGATTTTTTTGTCGGAAAATTTGAGATCCTGCTCTCAAATTTTTCCCATCAGAAAAAGTCTGATAGAGCCCACACACGAACGGATTTTCCAACAATATAATCCAATCGGACCTTTTCTGTCGGAATTTCTGACCGTGTGTACAGGGCATAATGGTATGTATACCAAAATCTTTTACCTCTCGTCTATTTGTTTGCCTAGGGCATAATTTTTCCCCTTCACATTGCAATGCAAATCTGTGTATTAAAGCTCTCTATATGATATAATATGATCATTGATGCCTAAAGTTGTGTAATCTGCTACTTGCAGTCAATCTGTAGAACTGTTTTACCCATGACTTTGCCCCCTTTCCTTTTTTCTTTTTATGTGATTATTGTACCATGTACCTTTTTCTCCATAAAGTTGTTTTTTTCCAATTAAAAAAAAAAGCTAACTAAAATGTAAATATATATTTATTTCTAAAGGTAGGTAAAAAGGAGCACCCAATGTCCAGTGCATGCAAGCAGATAGGTAAGTTTGTAATTGTTTTGTGAGAGTAGCAACAAGTAATCAAGCCAATGCATTGCAGGGGAACAAAGACTTCCCCTACCACAGAGATGTGTCTACAAAGTACAGTGATTCTCAACCAGGGTTGCGTGGAACCTTAGGGTTCCTCCAGAGGTTGCTAGGGGTTCCTCCAGCATTGGGCAATTTCTGCCTCTCAGATAAGTTCCCACTGTTCCCAAGATCCCATTGATCCTTTTTAGCTATCTGCAAGGAGGTAATTCTTCCCAATGACCACAATTGTAAGGACCATTGTTTCCAACGACCATCACACTAATGTATCATGAATTGTAGATTTCTAATTTTTAGCAGGGTTCCCCGAGACCGGAGAACTATCTCAAGGGTTCCTCTGTGTTGAAAAGGTTGAGAAAGGCTGGTCTACATACTAATACATTTGGAAGGATCTCAAACAAGTGTGTCTGTAACACCAAGATCAGAAAGATCGATGTTGGCTGTGTTTGCAGAGGCAGCATTGATTCAATGGTGATCAGGGTATTTAGAAAGAGAAAATCTCATTAATGAGATCAGACAGTAATAAAAAACAGACAGAGGTTTTAACCCCCCAGCCCTGTATTCAAATCTAAAATTGTTTTGCCCTTAGTAATACCTTAACAATAAGTAAGCAATGGCCACTTCCATATATACCGGATAAGATAAGTATTGAACACGTCACCGTTTTGCTAGGTAAATATATTTCTAAAGGTGCTATTGACATGAAATTTTCACCACATGTCAGTAACAACCCATGCAATCCATACATACAAAGAAACCAAACTAAGTTCAAAAAGTATTGAACACGCTAACTGAAATGTATTTAATACTTCATATAAAATCCTTTGTTGGTAATGACAGCTTTAAGAAGCCTTTTGTATGGGGAAACTAGTTGCATCCATTGTTCAGGTTTGATTTTTGCCCATTCTTCCACAGTCTTCAAATCTTGGTTCCTTGGGCCTCTTGTATGATCTCTGATCTTTAGTTCTTTCCACAGATTTTCTAATGGATTTAAAGAGGAAGTAAACCCTGATGAGTTTACTTCCTCTTTCATTCCCTGCAAAGGCAAAGCATAATGGACTACTATGCATCGCATAGTAGCCCATTATGTGTCACTTACCTGACACAGGAGCCAGCGAAGTCGCCGCTGTCCCCTGTAGTCCGCCGCATCCATCTTGCTGGTGGCGTCTCGCAGCTCCGCCGCTGTCATTCGGCGAAGCCGCGATGACATCACTCCCGCGCATGCGCACGGGAGTCGACAGGCGCGGCAGCTCCATTCTTGGAAATGCCGCGCTCAGTGCGCCTGCATGCGCCGTAGACAGCGGTGCCCGTTTTCGGGCAAATATCTCCTAAACCATATAGGTTTAGGAGATATTGCTTGGACCTACAGGTAAGCCTTAATCTAGGCTTACCTGTAGGTCAAAGTGGTTTGTAAGGGTTTACAACCACTTTAAGTCAGGTGACTGGCCTTGTTTCATCTTCGTCATTCTGGTAGATGGCAGCAGATTTTTATCAAGAATGTCATGGTACAATTTTCCATTAATCTCTCCTTTAAGCATATGAAGTTTGCCATTACCGTATGGTGAAAAACAGTCCCACACCATGATGTTCCCACCTCCATGCCTCACTGTCAGTATGGGGGTGTTTTTGGGGTGATGTGCAGTGCCATTTGTACCTCCAAACATGGTGTGTATTATGGCATCCAAAGAGTTCAATTTCGGTCTTATCTGACCAGATTATATTTTCCCAGTATTTCACAGGCTTGTCTAAATGTTGTGCAGCTTCAACATGTTTTTTCTTCAGCAATAGAGTCTTGCGTGGTGAGCGTGCATGCAGGCCATAGCGGCTGAGTGCTTTACTTATTGTTTTCTTTGAAACAATTGTACCTGCTAATTCCAGGTCTTTCTGAAGCTCTTCACAAGTGGTCCTTGGCTCTTGGACAACTCTTCTGAAAAAAAAATTTCACTCCTCTGTCAGAACAGTTGCGAGGAGCACCTGGTCGTGGCCGGTTTATGGTGAAATTATGTTCTTTACACTTTTGGATAATGGCCCCAACAGTGCTCACTGGACACCTTGGTAATGAGACACCTTTTTATAGACCATCAGTTGAGACTGAACCAGCTGATATTAATTTGCACTGACAAGGAACAGGATTGCTTTCTAATTACTGATAGATTTAAGATGGTGTCTTGGCTTTCCGTGCCTTTTTGCACCTCTTTTTCTTCATGTGTTCGATACTTTTTCACTTTGTCATTCCTATTTATTACACATAACTTAATTTCTGAACTTATTTGTTTTGGTTTCTTTGTATGTATGGGTTTCATGGGTAGTTACTGACATGTGGTGAAAATGTTATGTTAATAGCCCCTTTGAAAATATATTTACCTAGAAAAATGGTGACTTGTTCAATACTTATTTTACCCGCTGTATAAGTTGCCCTAAATGCAATGAAATTGATTTACCACTGATGTGTACTACATAATTCCTGCCACAAAAAATATATAGGCAAATGTATTCCAGCTGAGTACATACAAATTATATTTGTAAATGATATTTGATGTTTACTGACTCACTAGGCTTAGGGCACTTTGGTTTTTGGTCCTGACATTGCTGCACTGGCTTGCATTCTGCAAAGGAAAAGTAGGGACATTAGATGGCATGGGAAAGGTATCCCCATCAGTGGCGGCTGGTGCTCAACATTTTTGGGGGGGTGCAAACAAACTGAAAAATTCAGAAAAAAACCCCATCAATTGCAGCCTCACTGTGCCATCAAACGCAGCCACTTTGCCCATCAAACGCTGCCACGGTGCCCATTAAATGCTGGCACTGTGCCCATTAAATGCTTCCACTGTGCCCCAAATGCTTTCTGTCACTGTGCCCATTAAGTGCTGCCGCTGTGCCCCCCACCCGCCATCTGCACGGCACTTACCTCGTCTCTAGTGTGCAGTGGGTGACATCGGCAAGCGGTGTCCGGTGTCCTCCAAATTCTCCCGCGCTCCTCCTCTTGTCTTCTGCAATGATTGGATGCCTGGTAGGCGTCAAATCACAGCGCCTGTGATTTCAGCCAATCAGGTGACAGGTAACCCAGACCCGGCAAACTGATTGGCTGAGAGGCGGGTCAGTGTTAGGGAAGCAATGTATTCACTTCTCTAACACTACACTGTGTAAACAGTGAACACAGAGCAGTGGACCCACTGTTTACCCTTTTGGAAGCCTATTAGAGACCACGGCTCTAATCAGGACACCTATTAGAGCTGACAGCTCTAATCAGGCACTTCCAAAGAAACCCCACCGCTGTAATTCAGATGCCGGACACCTGAATAGGGGGCAATGCAATGCATGAATCTATCTATTGGTGATAGAGCGGTGCAGGATAGAGGGGGTGGCGCTCCTGCGCCCTCTATGGACGCACCACCACTGATCCCCATTGAAAGATTTTCCCTCTATTCTTGTTTTGGTGGCAATTCAAAAACGTGGATCTACCCTCACATTTAATCCCCGTGCCAATGATGATCAGGATAATTAGAGAGAGTGAATCTCGCTAATGGGGACACAGACAGTAATAAAAACCTAACAGAGTTTTTAACCCCCTACCACTGTGTCAATACCTAAAAGTTTTATGCCTTTAGTAATACTTTAACAATAAATAAGCAGTACCCGATCTCATATAAAAGTTGACCTAAGCAAAGTGAAAATGAATTATCACTGATGTGTTCTATATAATTGTTTCCATAAAAAAAAAAAACATAATGGCAATTTATTCCAGCTGAATACATAAAAATGGCATGTAAATTATTTTTGCTGTTTACTAACTCACCAGGCTTAGGGCACTTTGGTTTTTGGTCCTGACATTGCTGCACTGGTTTGCATGCTGAAAAGGAAAAGTAGGGACATTATTTATGAAGCCATGTGTCTTTTTAGGCCTTAGATCACTACTGTTAATGATAATATATATATAAAAAAAAAGAACAATTCAAAAAGAAAACACTAAATCTGAATTTGATAAAAGTGTCTAGTAGCAAGTATTTCTATATCTTTGATGTCTGATAATTGCTCAGACTTACAGCAGCATATTTGTATGACACAAATGAATGTAAATGACACATGGCACTAGACACCGCTAAAAACCTATAATGTGCTTGCTGCTGGTGATTTGATTAAAACGTATTCTTACATAAAATACTTGAACATGCTGAAGCATGGTTTCTATGAAACAGGTATATTAATTTAGACTTTTATTTTTTTTTTCTTCAAAAGTCCTTAATAAGTTATCTCTTATTTTAAAAACCCCTTATGCCGCGTACACACGACCGGACTTTCCGGCAGACTAGGTCCGACGGTCTTCCCGATGGACTTTTGGCGGAGTTCTGACTGACTTTCCGAACGGAATTGGCCACACATGAATGGACTAAGTCCATTCGTAAGTCCGTTCATTTTGAACGTGATGACGTAAACGGTACTAAACAAGGAAGTTCAATAGCCAGTAGCCAATAGCTTCCCTTGCGTTGTATTTGCACACAGACGAGCGGTTTTCCCAATTTTAGTCAGTCGGAATTGAGTCTGTCAGATAGATTTGAAACATGTTTTATATCTACTGTAGGTCCGTCTGATTTATTTTAATTTTTTTCTGAAAAACGATGGGATTTGCCCACACACGATCGGGTTGTCTGACAGACTAATCCCTAGACCTAGTCTGCCGGAAAGTCCAGTCGTGTGTATGCGGCATTAGAGTTATGTTATTGTATATTTATTTGTGGCATGGGACTTGTGGATTTAAATTAACACATCATATTGTAGACACCAAAACAGTGTAAGGCCGATCATCAACTTTTCCACTTTCTGAAGGGTTCTATAAGTATAAAAAGCTACTTACGGTCCTGGCACTTCTGATCATGATGTTTTTGATGTTGTTCATGTTGTTCATGGTGTCCATGATGTCCATGAGATCCACCTTTAGTAGACATTGTTGTTGGCTGGTGCTAGCAAGTAAGTTCAAAGTTAACTCAAAGGAATAGCAAGTTCTGTTATGAAGGAGATAAACCTGATGCTTTTATACCCAAGTTGTTTCCTGCTTGTAAAGGGGGATGTGAATCTCTTGAAAAACCAGTTTGATTTTTCACCAAACCTGACATTCATTTTATAGAGGAACCTTTTTAAATTATTGTAATGTTCCAGGAAGGAAGGGGTGTTGCCTCCTTGGTGTATCATTTAAAAGCTAATTATACCCAAATCTTACATGAGTTATAGATGACTCTCTAAGGCTGGGTTCACACTAGTCGCAGAGAAACCAGAGCTGGAATTGGCACCTGAAGAGAAAAAGCAGCTGATCAGCAGTTCCTCTCTGTTGTAGCTGTGGATCAGCTGACCTGGGAGAGGGGAGATGTAGTGAAGAGGGGGAAAGAATTTGTGTTCAGAACAGAAAGCATCTGCAAATCAGATGCGTTCCCATAGAAGATTATGTGTCTGCAATTCGCACCGCAATGCCTAGAAAACTGACACTTTTTTTGGGCAATGCGGAGTGTGGATGCAATGCACATATGTGAACCTGACTCATTCAAATGAACAGATTTCAAAAATGTCCCAGCCATATTGAACATTAGGTCATGAATTCCATAGCTGATGACCGAATGAATATATAGTTACATAGTAGATAGGGTTGGAAGAACCCCAGGTCCATCAAGTCCAAAGTGTGTGTGTGTGTGTGTGTGTGTGTGTGTATCAGTTTTAGTCTTCTAAGAGTACAGTATACATACCCTTATATAGTGTGCTCATTGAGGAGAACACATCTAGAAGGCTTTTGATTTTGTCAACACTCACAGCTGATGTTTTTGCTCTAACGGTAAAGTACCCTCTACACAATTTCAGATTAAACCTTCTCTCCCATCTTTTAAATTGTGACTGCCTGCCCTCGTCATGGACCCATGATTACAATTAAGATTAAAAAGTTTGTTGCAGTCTTTCCAATCACCAATGATTCATTTGTATGTAAGTATTGTAAAGTCTCAGATTTTTTTAGGTAAAAATAACAAACAGGTTATACTTATCACTGTGCAGTGTATTTGCACAGAGCAGCCCAGATCCTCTTCGGCTCTCCCGGTCCCTCCCTCCGGTTGAGTTCCCCCACAGCAAGCAGCTTTCACCTGAGTCACAGCTTCATATCTCCATTTGGACACAGAGCTGCGGCTTGCCCCCCCCCCCCCTCCCTCCTTCTCTTCCCATTGGCTAACTGACTTTTTTAATTGTATGTTTATTAGAGATTTTTTTTTTTTCAAAAGTTTTTATTGGGAATCAAAAGACAATCATACAGATAATTGACAGTCAATTTTGATAACGATTTACAGAACACAGTAATTTACACAAGTCAGAAGCAATACAAAAGACTAGTATTAATCCTGAAAGACTAGCCTTACGGGGTTGTAGAAAAGCTTTATAAAAAACAGGAAATCTCACGTGGTGAGGTTATGAGGGACCATCAGAAATAACCATAGGCCTAAAGCATAGAAGACACTGGATGGATTGGTCTACAGGCCCCTGCTATTAAAAGTAAAACAACAGTAACTATAACCGGGGTAGCAAGGGAGGAAGAGAGGGAGGGGGGAGGATGTGGGTGGAGGGCAGAGAGTCTCAGTGGTGGTGGTCCATGTAGATACTCAACCATTGTGTCACTGGTGAGAAGCATAGTGTATGGGCATTGGGAGTGCCTTTCATTAGTCCTTTGAGGATGGCTTGTCATAAGAGAACGTGAATTGTTCCAATGTGGCTTGGTCGGCTGGTGGAAGGGCCGAAAGGATGAAAGCTTGCCGCCTGTAGAAGAAACGAGCTTTAGGTATGAGTTCCTTGAAATCTGTGAGAAGTCATTCTCTGAATAAGAGGGTAAGGGGGTCCTTTTTGAGTTGGGAAATAGGTGGACCTTGGGGTGAAATCCAGTGTTTAAGGATGAGCCTCCGGGCGATAAGCAAGCATAACAAGATCCAGTCTTTGGAAGAAGAGTATTTGGAGGTCCTCCCAAAGGAAGAGACTCTAGAGGTCAGGGACCAAGGTAGCAGCAAAGGGTCGCAGTATCCGAAGATCAGGAGTAAGGGCAACTTCAGCCGGGTGACTTTGAAAATTAAGGAAATAACTTGATCCCAAAATGTAGAGATGGAGGGGCAGAGCCAAAAGCAGTGTGAGAGAGGTGGTTTTGATGCCTGACATAGGGGGCATGAGGTCCCATCTCGGTTGGATTTGGGAGACAGGAAAGGGATGTGGGCCCGGTGGGCAATCTTGAGCTGGGTTGCTCTCCATATTTCGTTGGGGGTCAAAGTACTTTCTGTAGTCCAATCAAAATTTTTCCACTATTTTGGGGTCCAGGAAGTCTGTACCCTCGTTGGGGATAGAAGAAAAGGATAGGGGCAGATTAGAGATTTTTACATTACAAGTAAAGCACATTGAGCATGGAGAGAGCTATAAGGCATCAAACAAGAAACAGAAAACAGACAAAAAAAAGGAGAGTAGTAGAGCAAATCGATTAAAGGTTATAGCCATTGTTCTCTTTAGTCAACTAGAAAGTAAAGCAAAATTAACCAACACAGATTTATACCATAGGATAAGGAGGTAGTATGCTGGATGGTAAGTAGCGATCAGCAAGGGAACAAGTTATGAGGAGGGGAGAGGGTTACATCAGGTTGGGGTGGGAATGAAAATATTGATATGATTCTGACAGAGTCAGGAAGGGGTACCGTATTGAGATTTGTCCCACAATTCCCAGACCCCGTCAAACCTGTCAATAGCATCTCCTACTAATGCCATTATGTGCTCCATTCTACGAATTTCGCCAAAGACGTTGAGGAGTTGCTCTTGAGAGGGAGGGGTAGAGGCCAGCCAACACATTGGAATAACTCTCTTAGCTGCTAATAAAATCTATGAGGCCAGTTTATTTTCGTTTTTTTCCCCAAGTCTGTAAAGGGAAGGCCAAGGAGGTAATACAATGGATCAAACGAGAGGGAGGACTCAAATAATCATCGGAGTAGAGACATCACCATGGACCAAAAAGGAGTAATTAACTCAAACTGCCAAAATATATGGTAATGAGTACCTCTGATTTTACCATACCTCCAGCAAAGAGGGGACAAGGAGGGCTCATAACGGTGCATGATCTCTGGTGTCCTGTACCAGAAGAACAATATTTTGAATGCTTTCTCTCTCTGCGCCACACATCAGGATATTTTGGAGGTGGAGGTCTGTAGTGGAAATATTAAAGCTTCTCCTATAAGAAAAAAATTCCATTCACTAATAAGCATAATCATAACTCTCTTGTATAATGCATAAGTAACACGGACAGGCGCTGATATCACATTGAGCTTAGCAAAATCCTGCTATAGAATGCTCTCCTGCTTTTATTTATACTGTAAACATGAACAACAAAGGAAGGTGGTGGCTTCAAAAATCAGACAGACACTTGTATTCTTTCAAAAGAACCAATCATGTATATATTCAAATAGAATTCCAGTAGTGACGAGTTCAGATGGTCGTTTACAGAGCCATGCGGCAAATGTCTTGTGAGACACAAGGTGTCTCACAATTCGAACACTATTTACATGGCTCTGAAAATGATTGTGTGCATATTCCCACTGCTACCAATGACACAGTGGGAATATGCAAAGTGCCAGCATATCCAGAAAAGAACAGATGTCACTTGGAGTACATTTTGTAGACAAGCAGCACCGTAGTTGACATCAGAGAAGAATTCCTTGGATTTGCAACCTTAAAAAAAAAAAATGGATGCCATCTAAATTGCAAATATGATTATGGATACATGTTCTAAATTTTAATTAAACTTAAAAATCTCTAAGGATATGATGGATATGGATATAATGGCAGGAAAAGGTGGCGTTCAAGCCATAATAAAGAGAAAATATCCTAAAGCTGCTTTTGCTCACTGTGCTACACATAAACTCAAATTGGTTGTTAATGATCTGAATGCTTTTCCGCATATACGGAATGCTATTGGCAGGGCTGGACTTACCATTGGGCTTGACTGGGCTCAAGCCCATGGGCCCCACCCAATAGGGGGCCACGCGGGCCCCACTATGATACATAGCCAAGTTTAATCGGCTCATCTCCTCTCACAGTTACGCCCAGTCCCGCCCAATGATGGACATAACACAGGGACTGGGTGTGAATGTGAGCCAAGCCGACTACACTCGCCTACTCTCGGACCCTTAGCCACCGAGAGCCACCAAGAGCCGCTAAGAGGACCCGAGAGCCACCGAGATAAAGAAGACTATGTATCTCGGCAGATCCATTTTTAAACTTCAAGACTGCAATGACAGGCTGCATTGATGGGCATTTAAATGTAATTTTTCTCCTTAAACTTCCCTCCTAAAAGTTTTTTTTCCTTAAAATTCCCTACTAAACTTGGGGTGCGTGTTACATGCCAATAAATACAGTATTTTATAGAAGGTAGTGCCCGAAAGTGACCCAAGCCCAGGGGCCCCCACCACCCTAAGTCCTGCCCTGGCTATTGGCACAGTGTAAGCTGTCATCAAGTTTTTCCAGCGCCCAAAAAGAAAATCTCTTATTCCTAATGTGCCGTTGCTGAGTTAAACACGTTGGACAGAAAAATACAAAAGCATTAGAAATTTTAACTCAAACTTTGAAGATATTTTTAATCAATTAAGCTTACTAGTCACTACAGCATCAGGGAAAACACTTCAGGATATCAATTGCAATGTTCTTCAAACACAGTGAGCTTCCTATTTTGCTTGACCATCATTTCGAATTACTCATCACGATTGTAATCAGTAAGCAGGGCTCTCCAAGCTGTTCAGGTTGATATCCTCAATATGTGTAATCACCTGCAAGACCTTCTGACCGTGTTCCATGATCACAGAGAGAAAGCAGAACAATTTAAGGAAATATTTTCAAATCTTTAAACAATGGCAGAAACATTTTACATAAAACTTTTACATATAGTTACTGTAACGACACCCGAGTATGAAAGAGGTTAAAGTTGTTTAGAACATTCCATACCCAAACACAAAGACAGCTACCGAACACTTCAATCAGCCGAACAAGGAACCCATACAAATAATTCTCCCCCAAGTACGAGACGAGGCTCTGTTTGAGGTTCAAGCAGGAATGAATCTTTATTCAAACACGTTATACAGATCCCACTTCAAAACACTTCCTCCCACCCTTGGAAAACAGGGCGGGTTAAACTGTCCAATGACAATGGACACACAGGTCAAGTGTGTTTAACTTCTCATCAGTAAACAGTCTTAACAGGGGGGCTGCTGGAGGAATCCCCCCTCTCTCTTTCCTCACAGCAAGACACTTAGACATCTCATAATATTTGAGGAAGACAGCCACAATAGACAATAGAATGCAGTCACACCCCAAACTAGCACAGCAAATAGCACAACATAATGAGACAGCACACATTATATATACATATATACAGCATTGAGTCTGACTAGCACAGATCATAGTGGGGTTCTCATTCACCCTGTGCCCCTATTAGTGACGCCCGTCACAGTTACATATAGTTACATTGTAGGTGAGGTTGAAAAAAGACACAAGTCCATCAAGTTCAACCTATGTGTGTGATTTTATGTCAGTTTTACATTGTATATCCCTGTATATTGCGGTCCTTCAGGTGCTTATCTAATAGTTTTTTGAAACTATCAATGTCCCCCCCACTGAAACCACCACCTGTGGAAGGGAATTCCACATCCTTGCCACTCTTACAGTAAATAACCCTCTACCAAGTTTAAGGTTAAACCTCTATTCTTCTAATTTTAAAGAGTGGCCACGTGTCTTATTAAACTCCCTTCCTTTTAGAAACCATGAAACAGACTGAGACAGAAGTACACTCAAATCACACTTGTTTAATAATAAAAATAAAAAGGTAAATAGAAAAAAGCGTAGTCAAGCATAGCCAGAGTCCAGTAGCCAGATCGGATAATCAGCCAGGCCGGAAGTCAGGGATCCAAGGAGAGCAACCGCAAGCAGGATAAGAAGCCAGGTGGGATGTCAGCAAGCCAGTCTTGAAACAAACAGCAGGAGATGGTTCCCTGTGATGTGACCAATGCGAAGGCAAATGAAAAAGTGAGCAGGAAGGCTTTAAATAGGCAGGTCAGACGAGCATCATCGGGAACAGCTGGTAACTGTGGAAAGAGAAGAGAGCTGGCAATTAGCTGACAGCTGAGCGGCCAGCCCAGAGGAGGAAGGGCTAAGCCAGCCCTGACACTTCCGCCAAACTGTTTTATTCCTATTGTGGAGTCACCAGTATGGCATTTGTAAATTTAAATCATATCCCCTCTCAAGCGTCTCTTCTCCAGAGAGAATAAGTTCAGTGCTCGCAACCTTTCTTCATAATTAATATCCTCCAGACCCTTTATTAGCTTTGTTGCCCTTCTTTGTACTCTTCCAGTACATCCTTTCTGAGGACTGGTGTCCAGAACTGGACAGCATACTCCAGGTGAGGCCGGATCAAAGTCTTGTAGAGTGGGAGAATTATTGCTTTATCCCTGGAGTTAATCCCCTTTTTAATGCATCCCAATATTCAATTTTATTTGTTAGCAGCAGTTTGGCATTGCATGCCATTGCTGAGCCTATAATCTACTAGGACCCCGAGGTTCTTTTCCAACCTAGATTCCCCCAGAGTTTCACTCCCTAGTGAGTAGATTGCATTCATATTTTGCCACCCAAATGCATTATTTTACATTTTTCTACATTGAACCTCATTTGCCATGTAGTTGCCCACCCCATTAATTTGTTCAGATCTTCTTGCAAGGTTTCCGCATCCTGCGGAGAAGTTATTGCCCTGCTTAGCTTAGTGTCATCCGCACATACAGAGATTGAACTGTTTACCCCATCCTCCAGGTTATTTATGAAAAAATTAAACAGGATTGGTCCCAGCACAGAACCCTGGGGGACTCCACTTTCCACCTCTGACGATTCTGAGTACTCCTCATTTATCATTACCCTCTGAACTTGCCCTTGTAGCCAGTGTTCAATCCATGTACTCACCCTATGGTCCATGCCAACGGACCTTACTTTGTAGAGTAAAGGTTTATGGGAAACTGTGTCAAATGCTTTTGCAAAATCCAGATAAACCACGTCTATGGACCATCCATTATCTAGATGGCATATCACCTCCTCATAGAAGGTCAAGAGATTGGTTTGGCAAGAATGATTCTTCATAAATCCATACTGATTACTGCTAATAATACAGTTTTCATTACTAAAATCTTGTATATAGTCCGTTATCATCCCCTCCAAGAGCTTGCATACTATTGATGTTAGGCCAACTGGTCTGTAATTCCCAGGGATGTATTTTGGCCCTTTTTTAAATATTGGTGCTACATTGGCTTTTCTCCAATCAGCAGGTCACCATTCCAGTCAGTAGACTGTCAGTAAAAATTAGGAACAATGGTCTGGCAATTACTTGACTGCGTTCCCTCGGGTGCAAGCCATCTGGTCCAGGTGATTTATTAATGTTAAGTTTCCCAAGTCTATTTCTAATTCTGTCCTCTGTTAGCCATAAGGGTGCTTCCTGTGATGTGTCATGAGGACAAACACTGCAGTTTTTGTTACTGAAGCCCCCCGATTCCCTCTTGAAGACTGAGAAGAAGAATAAATTCAATACTTTCGCAATATCCCCATCCTTTATAACCAGATGTCATTTCTCATTCTTAATTGGGCCAATATGGTCTGTCCTCCTTTTTTGATGGTTATATACTTAAAGAATTTCTTGGGATTTTTTTTGCTCTCTTCCGCTATGTGTCTGTCATGTTCCATCTTAGCCGCCCTAATTGCACCCTTACATAACTTGTTACATTCTTTGTAAAGTCTGAATGCTAATGATGATCCATCAGCCTTGTATTTTTTTGAAGGCCTTCTCCTTTGCATTTATATGCATTTTTACATTGGAGTTAAGCCATCCAGGACTTTTGTTTGCTGTTTTAAATTTATTTGCCAGTGGAATGCACTGGCTAATACCATTATTTAATATACTCTTAAAGCAAACCCATCCCTCCTCCATGTCTTTTGTTTCTAAGATTTTTATCCCAATTTATATCTTCTAGCATGGTTTGTGGTTTAGGGAAGTGGGCTCTTTTAAAATTCAGTGTCTGTGTTCCTCTTGTGTTTCCTATTTGTGCAATTTATACTGAAGCCAATTGACCTGTGATCTGTTTCCTAAATTTCCACATCTGTGATCAGGTCTGTATTGTTGGTAATCAGTAGATATAGTTAGGCCTTGTTTCTAGGTGGTGCATCTACCGACTGACCCATGAATTTGTCCTGCAAGATATTTAGGAACTGGCGTTCCTTAGACAAATACATGGTTCCCTCTGCCCAGTCTATGTCTGGATAATCCCCCATTATGAAAACACTTACCATCCTTGCTGCTAATCCAAACTGTGATAGGAGGTCCATCTCCCCCTCTTCCCTCAGGTTAGGGGGCCTGTAGAATACTCCCAGTATTATTTTCCCCTTAGCTTCATCCTTTTGGTGCTCTACCCATAAGGATTCCACCTCCTCCCTAGCTCCCTTATTGATGTCATCTCTCACATTCACTTGTACATTATTCTTGATATCTAGGCATACCCCTACTAATCTCCCTCTGCCTTTCTGGTGTGGCTCTAGGTACCAGTAGTATTCCTGAGAGGTCCTTTTCCTCAATTTATCTCCTAAGTCACTAAAATGGTTCTTTAGGACACTCCAACTGCCTGTGACTTTGTCATTGGTACCAACATGTACCATGAAGCCAGGTCTTCCCCAGCCCCTCCCAGTAATCTGTCCACCAGATCTGTGATGTGCCGAACCTGAGCGCCTGGTAGACAGCATACAGTTCAGAGCTTCAGGTCTTTGTCACAGATTTCCCTCTCTGTCCTTCTAAGAATTGAGTCCCCTACCACCAGAATCTGTCTATCCTTTCCCTTCGCTTCCCACCCTCACTGGAGGAGTTCTGCCCCCCGGAAGCTAGGAGAATCCCTCAGCTCCAGCAGTGCTGGTCCCTGACTGGTTTCACCAATGTCACTTAATGTAGGGTACTTATTAGGATGCTCCAACCCTGGATCAGCCTCCCTGGCACTTCCTCCTCTATCCTTCCTGACTGTCACCCATCTAATGTTTCTAATGCCTGCACCTCTTTGTCTCCACCCGCCTCTGTGTTGGCCCCTGCCAGCACGTGCTGGGTACGTTCCCAGCTCTCCTTTAGTGTGGGGGTGTGGGGGTCTTCTCAATGCTGATAGTTGCTTCCCTATATTCAGAACTTGGGCTTCTAGGGAAATGTGCTTACATTTTGCACAGCAGTATTCGCCCTTGATCAGATGTTCAAGGAACGTTGTGTTCCCAGACAGTGTGGCGGCAAGTATTTCATTCTAATTTTGGTTCCTCTTTTGTGGAATAATATTATTGTCAGTCTATCTATGTACCATGCATGGACTCAATCATTGCATCGTTAGAAAGCCTGTTTTGCAATGAAAACAACAATTTCAGTCTGTTCTCACTTTACATTAAACAAATGGAAAAAAAGGACACTTGAGCAATACAAATGCCATATTGCAGACATCAAAGAAATGTAAGGCATTGAAAACCTGGAAGCCGCCCAAAGCAGTAATATGGTTTTAGATCTGGTCAACAAAGGATGAGCAGTTTGACAATAGATTTCTGCATTTGCTAAACCACACATAATTATTTCCATCAGTCCAGCAAGCAATTCTCATTACTCTCACATTACCAGTGATCACTTGTACAGTGGAAAGGTTTTTGAGCACAATGAGAAGAGTGAAAACCTGGCTGAGGTCAACAATGGCAGATGATCACTTATCAGGTTTATGCATGATGAGCATACATAGAGCAAAAATCTCTGAAAACAGCCGATTGACAAAGTAATTAATAAATTTGCACAGGACCACAGACGTTTATAGTTTATTTTTCGAGATCACTAACCAGTGAACAAAAATTGTACAAAACTACTCATTGAAAAATGTGATTGTTAAATTTGAGCAAGAATGTAGATGTTTGCAGTTCCTAATGAACTGACTTTTCCGGATTCTATATAAACAGTGCAGAGCCAGAGCTGTCAAAAAAAGACATTCCTCAGCACTGAGAGACAAGAAGAGATAAAATGTATCTCTAGGTTCTTTAGATCAAAAGGATGAACTTTCGGTGTGTAAATCAGGGTAGTTTAACCACTTAAAGACAAAACCTTTTCCTGACATTTGTTGCTTACAAGTAAAAAAAAAAAAAATCGGAAATATTTGCTGCAAAATTACTTAGAACCCCCAGACAGGGAATTGATTTTAAACAAACAAGAAGTTTTATTGGATCAATCGTTTGTACACGCTTCCGAACGGGTTAAACACTGATTTTGACCTGTACCTGTTTCTCTAATGAGTGCATGTCAAAATGAATAGTTAGTATATGTTAAGATGGTGCTGATATCTATGGTGGTTAATTGACTGCTTATTTTACTTATTTTTACGGCATAAGAATCAAAATTCTTATGCCGCATACACACGATCGGAATTCTCATCGGAAAAAGCTCTGATGGTTTTCCCGACGGAATTCCGCTCAAGCTGTCTTGCCTACACACGGTCCCACCAAATTCCGATCGTTTAGAACGCGGGACGTACAACACGTACGACGAGACAAGAAAAAGTTCAATAGCCAGTAGCCAATAGCTTCCGTCTCGTAGTTGAATCTGAGCATGCGTGAGTTTTGGCGTGTTGGAATTGCATACACACGATCGGAATTTCCGATAGAAAGCTTTTCCATCGGGAAAATTGAGAACATGCTATACATTTTTGATTGGCGGAAATTCAAACAGCTATATTCCGATGGAGCACACGCACAGTCGTATTTTCTGATGAAAAGCTCTCATCTGTCTTTTTTTGGCCGGAATTCCGATCGTATCTACGCAGCATCATTTATTTAGAACATCCCAAGTGTTGACAAAAGACAGAAAGCTGGTACTTACCAGCTTTCTGTCTTTTGTCTACACTTGGGATGTTCTGAATAAATAAGAATTAATACGAGTACATAGTGCAGCCATTTCTTCTATTATTGACTACATGCGGAGGCGAGCCGCGGCGGGCACCTGTCCAGATCTTCAGGCATTCATCTGGAGCAGCGAGTTTTCTTGTTTAGATGTATTACTTCTGTAGCCTGCCTCTAATAATAAATGAAAAAAATTGAAGAAGAAATGTTCAAACAGTAAATGCAGCAATAACAAACAGTAAGCTGAGTCGAGGAGCCTGTTCAGAATCCTGTATCCTGTGTAGAGGAAACATGAGTAATCCCAAAAGTTTTCTGTCTGTCCATTCCTGCATCATCTTCCAAAGCTCGAGCTTCAAAGATGATATATTTTCCAAGGCCTGTTTCTTGCAACCAGCCTCTCTCAACCTTTTCAACACAGAGGAACCCTTGAAATAGTCCTCCAGTCTCGGGGAACCCCTGCTAAAAATTAGAAATCTACAACTCATGATACATTAGTGTGATGGTCAGTGGGAAGAATGGTCCTTACACTTGTGGTTATTGGAAAGAATTACCTCCTTACAGATAGCTAAAAAGATCAATGGTATCAGTAGGAACTTATCTGAGAGGCAGAAATTGCCCAATGCTGAAGGAACCCCTAGCAACCTCTGGAGGAACCCTGGTTGAGAATCACTGCTTGCAACACTTACCATGATGACAAACAACTCAGGTGGTGGCAACACTCCACTCCATACATCTGCCATGACCCCTGCATTATTCAAACTGTGGGAAATGCTTTTTTTATTACCTTATTTTACGTTTTTTTGCATGTATAGACTTATAGTTCAGAAGATATTTGCCATGAGCTAAACTTTGGTTTAACCACTTGCCGTCCGCCCTATAGGCAATTGACGGTGGCAAAGTGGTTTCATAATCCTGACCGGACGTCATATGACGTGATCAGGATTATGAGCCGCTGCGCGCCCCCGACGGAGACTCTTTACCATGTGATCAGCCGTGTCCAATCACGGCTGATCACAGTGTAAATGGGAAGAGCCGGTGATCGGCTTTCCCTCACTCGCGTCTGTCAGACGCGAGTAGAGGAGAGCTGATCGGCTGCTCCTCTGACAGGGGGGGTCTGTGCTGATCGATTATCAGCACAGCCCCCCCGAGGATGCCCACACTGGACCACCAGGGACGCCACCAGACCACCAGGGAAAAGGTAATAAAGGTCATAATCCTCCCTAGACAACCAGGGATGCCAGTCAGCACAATGGGTGCCAATCAGTGCCCATAATGGATGCCAATCAGTGCCCACAATGGGCATCACTGATTGGCATGCATTATTGTTTGGCACTGATTGGCATCCATTACTATAGTATAACACCGATGCCGCCTATGAGTGCCCACCTGTGCTGCCTATGAGTGCCCACCTGTGCTGCCTATGAGTGCCCACCTGTGCCGCCTATGAGTGCCCACCTGTGCCGCCTATGAGTGCCCACCTGTGCCGCCTATGAGTGCCCACCTGTGCCGCCTATTCATGCCCACCTGTGCCGCCTATCCATGCCCATCTGTGCCCATCCGTGCTGCCCATCCGTGCCAGCTATCAGTGCCAATTTGTGCCACCTATCAGTGTCCGTCCGTGTCGCCCATCCGTGTCGCCCATCCGTGTCGCCCATCCGTGTCGCCCATCAGTGCCGCCTATCAGTGCCACTTCATTGGTGCCACATTGGTGCCCATCAGTGCCGCCTTATCAGTGCCCATCAGTGTAGCCCCATCAGTGCCCATCAGTGAAGGAGAAAAAAGTACAAAGTTTTGAAACTGAAACAAAAAAAAACATTTTTTTTTTTTGAAATTTTAGGTATTTTTTTATTTGTAGCGCAAAAAATAAAAACCGTAGAGGTGATCAAATACCATCAAAAGAAAGCTCTATTTGTGGGAAAAAAATGATAAAAATTTCATTTGGGTACAGTGCAGCATGACCGCGCAATTGTCATTCAAAGTGCGACAGCGATGAAAGCTCAAAATTGGTCTGGGCAGGAAGGTGTTTAAGTGCCCTGTATTGAAGTGGTTAAACATTTTCTTTACCAATTACCTCTTATTATCTTATATTCATACACATGAAATTAAATCAACACCCTTTGTATTGTGTGCCATTAAGGAAGAAATTAAATGTTTAGCAACATCTCTGGTTTGACTAGTTATATTATGAAACAAAAATTCCAATAAAAAGTCAATGAACAGAATAGTTTTGCAATAAAGGGATTGTCATATGTTTTAAACAAAGATCACCAGTGAAGTAATTGTATGAAATAGCTTCTTACTTATCTATCACATTTATAATACTGATATTAGGAAAATGAAATATTTTCACCTATAAAAAGAGTTATAGAGGATGTATACTGAACTATGTTGATATATTGGTGTCCTTTGGCTTCTGAATATTTTTAATACATCATGAAAAAATCCAGTGCTATCTGTGCTTCATTGGGTAAAATGTAAAATTTTCTCTTTAATTTGAGATACTCTTGCACAGGGGTTCTTAACTCTTAACTGGGGGGGGATGGAAACCAAATGAAGGGGGTATAAGACTGGATCTCTAAATGGCTAAAAAAAAAAATTGTTAGATTACATTAACCTTTTGTATGTATACTTCACATGATTTTAATGACCTTAGCCTGGAAACTGTTTATACGATGGATCCTTTCTCATTTACCATATCATCCATAAGTGTCAGCAATACAGAAAAAGGTATTTTTATGCATTTCCAAAAAGTCTTCACTAACAAATATAGAAGAACAAAAAGTAAATCTGTGTGGTTCATGTTTACTCTCATGTAACCCTTTCACTGTTAGAACCTTTTTTGTATATTTTTTCACACAAAACCACCAAAAATTGTTGACAGAAACCCTAGTGAATAAAATTGTTGTAGTTTACATTGTTATGTCACATTATAAGGCCTCTTTCACACGGGGCGGATCAGTAATGATCCACCCCGTGATGATCCGCTCGCTCAGCGGGGATCGCTCTGTTGTCCCCGCTGAGCTGGCTGCGGACAGGGCGGTCTCCGCACACTGTGCAGAGACCGCCCTGTCAGCTCTCCATTCTCCTCTATGGGGATCGGATGAGCACGGACCGTCTGTCCGCGTTCGTCCGATCCGCTCTGCAGACGGATAGAAAAATAGGATTTTCCTCCGTCTGCAGAATCGGACTGTTGCGGAGGCAGACGAAATCGGGTGTCTGCGGATGCTCATCCGCAGACACCCGCTATCCCATAGGGATGAATGTATGTCCGTATTTCGTCCGCAAACGGATGTATGAAATACGGACATACCATCCGCATGTGTGAAAGGGGCCTAATAGCACAATAAACAAATGCAAAATTTTAGTAAAAAATACCCTAAAGTTAATTGTAAGGCACATAAATATAATATATTACCAATTTGTTTTGATTTTTGGTAAGATATTAAATATGAGGTTATGCCAATTATATTTAGGGGGACCCCCACGTCAATTTTTTTTTAAAATTTGACACGGGGTTCCCCTTAATATCCATGTCAGACCTGAAGGGCCTGGTAATTGAATTAAGGGGAACCCCCACGCTTTTTTTTTTTTTTTTTTATCAATGAATGAATGAATTGTCGGCTAATGCAGAGAACACTCATTGAGTGTTCTCTGTATTACGGGACCCGACAATAGCCGCAAGTGATTTTAAAAGACTTTTTTTCCTGCACAAATGACACTTTGTGCAGGGACAGTTCTAAGCACCAGAAACATGCGCCCCTTCACAGGCATACTATACCAGCTACGAAATTTAAAGGAATATTACACTTTTATTGTTTCACTTTTATCATTATTAAAATCACTGCTCCTGAAAAAACGGCCGTTTTTAAAACTTTTTTTTGCATTGATCCATGTCCCCTGGGGCAGGACCCGGGTCCCCAAACACTTTTTAGGACAGTAACCTGCATATTACCCTTTAAAATGAGCACTTTAGATTTTGAACGTTCGAGTCCCATAGACTTTAATAGGGTTCTAAAGTTCACATGAAGTTTAGGTCTGTTTGCAGGTTCTGGTGCGAACCGAACAGGGAGGTGTTCGGCTCATCCCTATTCCTGATATACTGTACATCCCCTTTTTTAAACATCAGTACAATTATTTGCTCTATGCTAATCAGTCACTACTATTCCACCAGTAAGAAGTCTTTAAAAATCAGGAATTGTGGCTTGACATGTTGTCTATCTATTTAATTGGCATAACCTCAATAAAGTTTCTTGTTGATGATACCAGCGATGTGTGCGACCTTCCTTGTCAGACTTGCATCATCTGCTACAGTAGTGTGATTGGGCTCCCTAAACTTAAACTCACTAAAATTCAATTTGATGTCAAAATTACGGCAGTTTTTAAAACTTTTTTTTGCATTGATCCATGTCCCCTGGGGCAGGACCCGGGTCCCCAAACACTTTTTAGGACAGTAACCTGCATATTACCCTTTAAAATTAGCACTTTAGATTTCTCCCATAGACTTGTATAAGGTGTTCCGGCTTTTCGAATTTGCTGCGAACAGCCCAAATTGTTCACTGTTCGCTGAACAGGCGAACAGGCAATGTTCGAGTAGAACATGAGTTCGACTCGAACTCGAAGCTCATCCCTAATCAGGAAGCTACAGATCAGTCATCCTAACATCAATAGTATGTAAGGCAGGAGTGTCAAACTCAATTTAATTGCGGGTTGCATCAGTAGTAGTGATGGCCGAACAGTTCACCCGGCGGTCGTTTCGCGGCAAATTTCGGCTGTTCGCGGTCCGCCAGTTCGGCGGACTATTGGCGTCGTTCGCCCGGCGGACTTCCGTGTTTTTACTGTGTAAAGGAACTTTGACCTTATGACACATCCATCATGGGGTACAGGACAGCCAATTGAGACATGACAGCACATGGACACTTGGACATTCCCCCTAACTTATAAATACACCCGATCCGGCGGCCATTTTACATTCTTTCTTCTGTCACTATAGGGAAAGGTTGCTGTTTGGAGCAGGGACAGATAAAACGCTAGCTATTTGGTACACAAAAGTTCTTTTCAGGACTGGTATAGGTGTTAGGTGTATATAGGTTTGCTGTGCTACTGATTGTTTCAGCAGCCTGAGTGTCTTTTGTCAGTTTAGAGAAAGGGACAGAGCGCTGTGTCTGCTGCTATTTTAGGGACAGCCAGATTAGTCATCATCATCATCATCATCATCATCATCATTAGCTGTTACTATCAGGTCCACAAAAGAGCTATTCGAGTAACCAGTAATTGTTCCAGTCTCCTCTTTTTTGCCAGTTTGTATAGGGACAGGAAGGAAGCAGTGTGTCAGGCAGTGAGGGTCAGTTTAAACAGTTGCTGTTACCATTAGTTCCACAAAGGTTCTTTTCAGGACTGGTATCAGTGGTATGGTAATAGGCTTGTACACGTATAATATTCTTTCTTCCAAATATAGAAAGAATATTATACTTGACTGCTGCCCTTCTGCTGCAGTCTGCTAATCATTCACAACTCACTTGTTCCACAAAGCTCTTTATCAGGACTGGTAACTTGGTCTGTGTAGGGTGCTACAGTACATAGGGTTGAGTACGGTACAGTCTGCTGTTCTGTAAGGACCGCTATCGGTCCACAATAGATAGGGTTGAGGTGCACCACTGCTGACCGCTGCCCTATACTGCAGCAGTCCTTCAGCAGTATAGGGACTGACGTACAGTCTGCTAATCAGTCACACACAACCTACTTGGTCCACAAAGGTCCTTATAAGGACTGGTAACTTGGTGAAGGGTGCTACAGTACATAGGGTTGAGTGCGGTACAGTCTGCTGTTCTGTAAGGACCGCTATCGGTCCACAATAGATAGGGTTGAGGTGCACCACTGCTGACCGCTGCCCTATACTGCAGCAGTCCTTCAGCAGTATAGGGACTGACGTACAGTCTGCTAATCAGTTACACACAACCTACTTGGTCCACAAAGGTCCTTATAAGGACTGGTAACTTGGTGAAGGAGGCTACAGTACATAGGGTTGAGTGCGGTACAGTCTGCTGTTCTGTAAGGACCGCTATCGGTCCACAATAGATAGGGTTGAGGTGCACCACTGCTGACCGCTGCCCTATACTGCAGCAGTCCTTCAGCAGTATAGGGACTGACGTACAGTCTGCTAATCAGTCACACACAACCTACTTGGTCCACAAAGGTCCTTATAAGGACTGGTAACTTGGTGAAGGGTGCTACAGTACATAGGGTTGAGTGCGGTACAGTCTGCTGTTCTTTAAGGACCGCTATCGGTCCACAATAGATAGGGTTGAGGTGCACCACTCCTGACCGCTGCCCTATACTGCAGCAGTCCTTCAGCAGTATAGGGACTGACGTACAGTCTGCTAATCAGTCACACACAACCTACTTGGTCCACAAAGGTCCTTATAAGGACTGGTAACTTGGTGAAGGGTGCTACAGTACATAGGGTTGAGTGAGGTACAGTCTGCTGTTCTGTAAGGACCGGTATCGGTCCACAATACATAGGGTTGAGGTACACCACTGCTGACCGCTGCCCTATACTGCAGCAGTCCTTCATCGGTATAGGGACTAAGAGTTTTGTCACAGGGTGATTTAAAAAATGACAGGCAGAGGAAGAGGCAGGCCCTTCCGCAGGGGTGGTAGGGGTAGGGCAGGAGCACCAGCCTTGAGCCAAAGTGGGAAGTTGCAGAAGGTGCGTTCAATTACTTTAAAGGACGCACCAGACTTGGTTGAGTGGCTCACTCAGCCTTACTCTTCTGCACCCTCCTCATCCTCTCGATCTGCACCCTCTTCTTCAGTCTCTGCTATGTGCACCCCCAAAGACACTACCACCAACAACACCACCCCCACCACCACCACATACCTTCCGCTTGAGTCACAGGAATTATTTTCCGATCCATATCAAGAGGACATTTCTGATGCGCAGCCACTCTTGGTATTGGATCAGGAAGAGGAGGTAGCAACAACCGCTACTCAGCAGTCTGACGACAGTACCTAGATCAGCCCAAGGAGGAGGTTGGTCCCCGGTGTTGCTGCCTACTCTGAGATCTCTACTTATAGCGGTGGGGAAGGTGACGTTGATGATGACGTGTCTAGTGATGTCACGTGGGTGCCCACAAGAGAGGAAGAGGAGGGGAGTTCAGAGGGAGATATGGACCAGCAGATAGGGAGGAGAAGCAGGAATAACTTACATTGCACAGGAGGGACAAAGCAGACTGCAAATGTATCAGGAGCGAGTCATCGACCATGTACGGTCACATCTGGCGCTCCCATGACACCGGCACATGGCTCCGCAGTGTGGGCTTTTTTTAACGTGTCCGCTGCTGACAATAGCGTTGCCATCTGCAATCTTTGCAGTCAACGCATTAGTCGCGGTAAGCCCAACACTCACCTAGGGACGACCGCCTTAAGAAGGCACATGGGCAGCCATCACTGAGCCGAGTGGGAGCAACGGAACACACAAAGCCACACTGCAGGCTCTCATTGTCCAGCCTCGTCTTCTACTTCTCCTTCTCCTCTCTCCTCACAATTGTCCTCCACTCCACCTTCCATCACGCCAAGCTCACATTTTTCTGCAAAAAGGCAGGCTTCCGTGGGCCTAATGTTCGAGCGTAAAAAAATTGATGACGCCGGATAACCCTCTTGCCCAACGATTGACGGCTGGCTTGTCAGAACTCATAGCCCGCCAACTACTGCCATATAAACTGGTGGACTCGGAGGCCTTTTGCAAATTTGTGGCCATTGGAACACCACAATGGAAGGTCCCAGGAAGGAAGTATTTCTCTGAGAAGGGCATCCCAGAGCTATATGGCCATGTTCAGCGGCAAGTGAATGTATCTCTGGCACACAGTGTCGGTGCCAAGATACATCTGACCACAGACACATGGTCTAGCAAACACGGGCAGGGAAGGTATATCACTTTTACTGCCCACTGGGTGAACCTTCTGACGGCCGTCAAGCATGTAACCCGTGGCACCCGTGTAGATTTGGTTTTACCGCCACGGATTGCATGCAGGCCTGACTCTTCTTCTCCTCCTCCTCCTACTCCATCCTCCTCCCTCTCCTCCTCAGCTGCCTCCTCCTTTTCTGCTGCTAGCGTCTCTTCCGCTGCACCGCCCAAGCTCCCCAGAACCTATTCCACATGCCAGGTGAGACGTTGCCATGCCGTGCTGCGTCTGTTGTGCCTGGAAGCCAAGAGCCACACTGGCCCGGCACTCCTTTCAGCTTTGCGTTCACAGGCAGATCAGTGGCTAACACCGCTCAATTTGACAGTTGGTAAAGTGGTGTGTGACAACGGTGCCAATCTGCTTAGCGCATTGAAACAGGGCAAAATCATGCACGTGCCATGCATGGCACACGTCTTAAACTTGGTCGTGCAGCGATTCCTTGTCAAATACCCTGGGGTCCAGGACATCTTGCGGCAGGCAAGGAAAATCTCGGCCCATTTCAGAAGATCTTACACGGCCATGGCTCGCCTTGCTGACATTCAGCGGCGACACAATCTGCCGGTCAGACGTCTTATTTGCGATTGCCCGACGCGATGGAACTCAACCTTCTATATGCTTGATAGGCTGCTCCAGCAGAAACGTGCAGTTAATGTCTACCTGTATGAACTCTGCGGCAGAAACGGTTCTGGGGAGCTGGTTTTTTTTTCACCACACCAGTGGCTGCTCATGCGCGACGCATGCAGACTTCTGCGGCCATTTGAGGAGATCACCAAACTGGTCAGTCGCAGCCATGGCGCCATCAGTGACATGGTACCTTATGCCTTCTTTATGGAGCGTGCATTGCGTCGTGTCATTGATCAGGCTGTGGAGGAGCAGGAGCGGGAAGATGAGGAAGTCGCAATGCTGGATGAATTCCCAGGGGAGGGCTACTCTATCTGAGACAAGTCAACAACAGGAGTCTGAAGAGGAGTCAGAGGAGGATGGTGCCGGGGCTGATGAGGAGGAGCAAGAAGAGCATGCTTTAAACCTTTCTGGGATCCCTGTTGTGCGTGGATGGGGAGAGGAGAATGAAGAGGACGACATTATCCTGGATGATGAGCAGGAGCCAGGCCACCACACCGCTTCCACTTTAGTGCAAATGGGGGCCTTCATGCTCCAGTGTTTTAATAGGGACCCCCGTATAAAAAGCATAAGGGTCAAGGACCAGTACTGGCTGGCAACGTACTTAGACCCCCTGGTACAAACACAAAATGGTGGAAATGTTACCGCCGTCGCAGAGGGCTGTCAGAATGCAGCACTTCCAGGCCTTGCTTCGAGAAATGCTGCATTCTGCTTTTGCGTGCGCTGGCAGAGGAGCAATTCCCACTCCCAGAGAAGGATTTGCGGGTACCAATCCAACAGCGCCTGCAAGAAGAGGCCGGTTTGAAGATGTGTTGGTGACTTCGGATATGAGGTCATTCTTTCAGCTGACCCATCAACAGGTGTCATCTGGATCCAGCATCAGGGAACGCCTAGACCATCAGGTGTCCGACTACATTGGGTTAACGGCCGATGTGGACGCTCTGAGGAGTGATGAACCCCTGGACTACTGGGTGGGCAGGCTTGACCTCTGGCCAGAGCTTGCCCAATTTGCAATCGAACTGTTGGCTTGCCCCTCATCCAGTGTCCTGTCCGAAAGGACGTTCAGCGCAGCAGGGGGGATCGTGACCGATAAGCGTACTCGCCTAGCTCACGACAGTGTTAACTACCTCACATTTCTAAAAATGAATGAGGCATGGATCTCGGAGGAATTCAACACATGTGACCAGTAGACCATGTATATGTCTATAAACAATTTTTTTAATCAAGCACACAGACCTTCTTTCTTCATTTGGCTCACTTCCTTGTCCCAAAAAAGCACACCGTACTATATGCCCCTACCCTCCTCTTTGAAGAGGTTGAGCGGTGTCATATTTCTACTGGGGCTGCTTATGAGGGGATCACACCATCCCTGTGCTGTGCTGACTTCCTCCTGCGGGTTCTTATTATGAGGGGATCACACCATCCCTGTGCTGTGCTGAGTTTCTCCTGGGCCTGCTTATTATGAGGGGATCACACCATCCCTGTGCTGTGCTGACTTACTCTTGGGGGTTCTTATTATGAGGGGATCACACCATCCCTGTCCTGTGCAGATTTACTCCTGGGGGTTCTTATTATGAGGGGATCACACCATCCCTGTGCTGTGCTGACTTACTCCTGGGGGTTCTTATTATGAGGGGGATCACACCATCCCTGTGCTGTGCTGAGTTTCTCCTGGGCCTGCTTATTATGAGGGGATCACACCATCCCTGTGCTGTGCTGACTTACTCCTGGGGGTTCTTATTATGAGGGGCTCACACCATCCCTGTGCTGTGCTGAGTTTCTCCTGGGGGTTCTTATTATGAGGGGATCACACCATCCCTGTGCTGTGCTGACTTACTCCTGAGGGTTCTTATTATGAGGGGATCACACCACCCCTGCCCTGTGCTGATTTACTCCTGGGCCTGCTTATTATGAGGGGATCACATCATCCCTGTGCTGTGCTGACTTCCTCCTGGGGCTGCTTACGGTGCTGCTGTCAGTGCTGTATATCACGGTGCTGGTGTGAGTGCTTAATGTCACGCTGCTGCTGTCAGTGCTGTATATCACGGTGCTGATGTCAGTGCTTAATGTCACGCTTCTGATGTCAGTGCTCTCTATCACGCTGCTGCTGTCAGTGCTGTATATCACGGTGCTGATGTCAGTGCTTAATGTCACGCTTCTGATGTCAGTGCTCTCTATCACGGTGCTGCTGTCAGTGCTGTATATCACGGTGCTGATGTCAGTGCTTAACCACTTGCCGACCGCCGCACGCCGATGTACGTCGGCAGAATGGCACGGGCAGGCATAAGGGCTTACATGTACGTCCCTTGCCTCCTGCGGCGGTCGGTTTTCGTCCGGGAGCGATCCGGGACGAGGGGGCGGCCATTCATTCATGGCCACCCCCTCGCGATCGCTCCCGACGAATAGAAATCCCCCGTGACATCACTTCCTCTCCTGTAATGTAAACACAGGAGAGGAAGTGATGTATTCTCTCCTCCGTGTCGGTATTTTTCGTTCCGACACGGAGGAGAGCGGATCGGTGAGTTGCACCAACACTCTACACACACAGTAGAACATGCCAGGCACACTCACACCCCCCCTTTACCCCCCGATCACCCCCCCAATTACCCCTGCCCCCCAGTCACAGTGACACCAATGTCATTTTTTTTTTTTTGCATTGGTGTCATTTGTGACTGTAATAACTGTTAGGGCAGTTAGAGTTAGCCCCCTTTAGTTCTAATGTACCCCCCTAACCCCCCCAATAAAGGTTTAACCCCGTGATCCCCCCCCGTCGCCAGTGTCACTAAGGCTGGGTTCACATTGCAGCGGTTTATGAGAAGGAATGTGATTCGCACCGCACTGCAGTGCAAATCACATCCGATCTCTGTGCGATTCGAGTTCAGCCATTCGCCGCACCCGCCGCACCCGCCACACCCGCCGCACCCGCCGCAAATTCGCACGGGACCCTTTTTTTGGCCCGCAGCAGAATCGGATCGCATGGGTGTTCACACCATGCGATCCGAGTTTGCAGATCGCACTGCGATATGCGAACTGATCTGGGGGTGTCAGTAACATTTCACTGACACTCCCAGCAGTTCGCATAGGGCAGTGTGAACTGCCGCCGGGAGGCATGCGATGCGGGAACCCGCCGCGGATTCGCGGCGTTTCCGCATCGCTCCAGTGTGAACCCAGCCTAATAAGCGATCATTTTTCTGATCGCCGTATTAGTGTCACAGGTGACGCTAGTTAGGCAGGTAGGTATTTAGGTTCGCCGCAGCTTTTTATAGCGCCAGGGACCCCCATATACTACCGCATAAAGCCCCCTGATTGCCCCCTAGTTAACCCTTTCACCAGTGATCACCATATAACTGTTACAGGTGACGCTGGTTGGTTAGTTATTTTTTTATAGTTTCAGGGCACCCGCCATTTATTACCTAATAAAGGTTTAACCCCCTGATCACCCGGCGGGTGTCATTTGTGACTAATAACTGTTAGGGCAGTTAGGGTTAGCCCCCTTTAGTTCTAAGGTACCCCCCTAACCCCCCCAATAAAGGTTTAACCCCGTGATCACCCCCCGTCGCCAGTGTCACTAAGGCTGGGTTCACATTGCAGCGGTTTATGAGAGCGGATGTGATTCGCACCGCACTGCAGTGCAAATCACATCCGATCTCTGTGCGATTCGAGTTCAGCCATTCGCCGCACCCGCCACACCCGCCGCACCCGCCGCAAATTCGCACGGGACCCTTTTTTTGTCCCGCAGCAGAATCGGATCGCATGGGTGTTCACACCATGCGATCCGAGTTTGCAGATCGCACTGCGATATGCGAACTGATCTGGGGGTGTCAGTAACATTTCACTGACACTCCCAGCAGTTCGCATAGGGCAGTGTGAACTGCCGCCGGGAGGCATGCGATGCGGGAACCCGCCGCGCATTCGTGGCGTTCACGCATCGCTCCAGTGTGAACCCAGCCTAATAAGCGATCGTTTTTCTGATCGCTGTATTAGTGTCACAGGTGACGCTAGTTAGGCAGGTAGGTATTTAGGTTCGCTGCAGCTTTTTATAGCGCCAGGGACCCCCATATACTACCGCATAAAGCCCCCTGATTGCCCCCTAGTTAACCCTTTCACCAGTGATCACCATATAACTGTTACAGGTGACGCTGGTTGGTTAGTTATTTTTTTATAGTTTCAGGGCACCCGCCATTTATTACCTAGTCTCACTAGTGTACGCCTAAATTTAGGGGTGTCTACTTTCCAAAATGGGGTCATTTGGGGGGGGTTTGTGCCATCTTGGCATTTTATGGCCTTCAAAACTGTAACGCCCTTAGAAAGCCTGAAGGCGGTGCTTTTTTTTTTTTTCGGGGCCCCGTACGCGGCTAGGCTCCCAAAAAGTCCCACATATGTGGTATCCCCGTACTCAGGAGAAGCAGCAGAATTTATTTTGGGGTGTCATTTCACATATGCCCATGGCATGCGTGAGCAATATATCATTTAGTGACAACTTTGTGAAAAAAAAAAAAAAAGTTTGTAATTTTCCCGCAACTTGTGGCAAAATATAAAATATTCCATGGACTCAACATGCCTCTCAGCAAATAGCTTGGGGTGTCTACTTTCTAAAATGGGGTCATTTGTGGGGGTTTTGTGCCATCTTGGCATTTTATGGCCTTCAAAACTGTAATAGGTAGTGAGAAGTGAACTCAAAAATTTACGCCCTTAGAAAGCCTGAAGGCGGTGCTTGGTTTTCGGGGCCCCGTACGCGGCTAGGCTCCCAAAAAGTCCCACATATGTGGTATCCCCGTACTCAGGAGAAGCAGCAGAATTTATTTTGGGGTGTCATTTCACATATGCCCATGGCATGCATGAGCAATATATCATTTAGTGACAACTTTGTGAAAAAAAAAAAGTTTGTAATTTTCCCGCAACTTGTGGCAAAATATAAAATATTCCATGAACTCAACATGCCTCTCAGCAAATAGCTTGGGGTGTCCACTTTCTAAAATGGGGTCATTTGTGGGGGTTTTGTGCCATCTTGGCATTTTATGGCCTTCAAAACTGTAATAGGTAGTGAGAAGTGAACTCAAAAATTTACGCCCTTAGAAAGCCTGAAGGCGGTGCTTGGTTTTCGGGGCCCCGTACGCGGCTAGGCTCCCAAAAAGTCCCACATATGTGGTATCTCCGTACTCAGGAGAAGCAGCAGAATTTATTTTGGGGTGTCATTTCACATACGCCCATAGCATGTGTGAGCAATATATCATTTAGTGACAACTTTGTGTAAAAAAAAAAAAAAATTTTTTTTTTTGTCATTATTCAATCGCTTGAGGCAAAAAAATAAAATATTCAATGGGCTCAACATGCCTCTTATCAATTTCCTTAGGGGGTCTACTTTCCAAAATGGGGTCATTTGGGGGGGTTTTGTACTGCCCTGCCATTTTAGCACCTCAAGAAATGAGATAGGCAGTCGTAAACTAAAAGCTGCGTAAATTCCAGAAAACGTACCTTAGTTTGTAGATGTGACAACTTTTGCGCAAACCAATAAATATACAATTATTGACTTTTTTTTACCAAAGACATGTGGCTGAATACATTTTGGCCTAAATGTATGACTAAAATTGAGTTTATTGGATTTTTCTAATAACAAAAAGTAGAAAATATAATTTTTTTTCAAAATTTGCGGTCTTTTTACGTTTATATCGCAAAAAATAAAAATCGCAGAGGCAATCAAATACCATCAAAAGAAAGCTCTATTTGTGGGAAGAAAAGGACGCAAATTTTGTTTGGGTACAACATTGCATGACCGCGCAATTACCAGTTAAAGCAGCGCAGTGCCAAAGTGTAAAAAGACCTCTGGTCATTTACCAGCAAAATGGTCCGGTCTGAAAGTGGTTAATGTCACGCTTCTGATGTCAGTGCTCTCTATCACGGTGTTGCTGTCAGTGCTGTATATCACGGTGCTGATGTCAGTGCTTTATGTCACGCTGCTGATGTCAGTGCTCTCTATCACGGTGCTGTTGTCAGATGACTCTATCACGGTGCAGGTGTCAGTGCTTTATGTCACGCTGCTGATGTCAGTGCTCTGTATCACGGTGCTGCTGTCAGATGACTCTATCACGATGCAGGTGTCATTGCTGTATGTCACGCTGCTGGTGATCATCTCCTGCACCCTCTTCTTTGCCTACCCTGGTCCCTGACCTTCCGTCTCCTCCATTGCCTTCATGCGCTCCACAGTCCTGAATTGTCAGAACAATTTCCCATATAAAAAAAGAATGCTTGTAGTTATCGATCCCAAATTCACCTCATACATGTATTATGTCATTGGCCATGTGGTGGGACTATGTTTGCCCAGCTAATAATTATTTTGTGGCTGCAAATTTGACCTAAAGGTTTGCGAAGTTCACCTCCCATTGAAGTCAATGGGGCCCGCCGCGAACTTTCCGTTTCGCGAACTATCGGCCGCGTTCGCGGTCCGCGTTCGCGAAACGTCCCGTCGGAAGTTCGTCCATCACTGATCAGTAGTATGGTTGCTCTCAAAGGATCGGTTGTATCTGTAAAACTATATAAATATATGTACTCTTTATCATATAAATATTTGCCTTTGCATTCCATTATTACTGATTTTAGTAGGAAACATAAGACCTAGGCAGTGAAGAGCAGGTGCAGACCAGCATACAGTGTAATTTTGACATCAAATTGAATTTTAGTGAGTTTAAGTTTAGGGAGCCCAATCACACTACTGTAGCAGATGATGCAAGTCTGACAAGGAAGGTCGCACACATCGCTGGTATCATCAACAAGAAACTTTATTGGAGACTGCTCAGACAGAACATGGTTCTGCCATGGCGTACCATCTGAGCAGTCTCCAATGAAGTTTTTGTGGATGATACTAACAGTGTGTGAACCTCCTTTTCAACTGGCATAGAACTGAATAATTCTCATAAACATTATAAGCAGGCTTCCAGAGCATCCGCCCCCTACATCAGATGTTAAGCGTCCGTCCCCCCCAGCAGAAGTCAAGAGTCTCCCCACTCTCTCTAACATCATGGTGCAGGGTCTGGAGTCAGCTGCTGGAGTTTGCTGAATGCTTAGACCAGAGGAGGTGAGGGAAATGGGATGCTACTGCTGCAGAGAGGTGCGGGAGCTTTAGAGATAGCATGCAATGCAAGATCACGGCTAAAAAACCTAGCAGAAAACTCTCATGACTTAAGGGGAATTTATTCAAGGGATAAATTAATACTTTTACCCGCTTTACAAAACACTGGTTGGGCTTCCTCTTGAGTACACAACAAAATGAATAAAGGTAGTGGAAGACATCAGGTATAAGGAACAATTAAGTAAATTATACGTATTAATTTTATAGAAGCATTGCTTAAAGGGAGACACGATCATTACCTACATATTAATCAATGTTGACTGGAAAGATGCCAACAAGCTTTTCAATTTTAACTTAGGGCCCTGACGAGGGCATTCAGTCAACGTTGGAAGTTGAAGGAAAGGTTTCATCAGAAATTGTGTAGACTTTACTTTAGAACAACAAAAATATCAGATCACAAATTAAAAAAAACTTTTAGTTGTGTTCCTCAATGAGCACACTATACAAGAGTTTGTATACTCCCAGATAACTAATACATTACACATTGGACTGGACCTATTTCAGGATAAAAGGGCCGGGGGTTCAATTTTGTGTCATTTTGAACCATTTCAGGATAAAAGGGCCGGGGGTGCGATTTTGTGTCATTTTGGACCTATTTCAGGATAATAGGGGCCAGGGGTGCAATTTAGGTCTCTTTGGACTCATTTTGGGGTAAAAGGGCAGTGGGTGCGATTTTGTGTCATTTTGGACCCATTTTGGGGTAAAAGGGCCAGGGTGAAATTTTGTGTCATTTTGGACCTATTTCAGGATAGAAGGGCTGGGTGTGCGATTTTGTGTAATTTTTTTACACATTTCAGGGTAAAATGGCCTGGGGTGCGATTTTGTGTCATTTTGGACCCATTTCGGGGTAAAAGGGCCGGGGTGCAATTTTGGTAATTTTGGACCCATTTCGGGTTAAAAAGGCGTGGATGCAATTTTGTGTCATTTTGGACCTATTTCAGGATAGAAGGGAAGGGGGTGCAATTTTGGTCATTTTTTACCCATTTTGGGCGAAAAGGGCCGGGGGGTACGATTTTGTGTCATTTTGGACCCATTTCAGGATAATAGGGCCGGGGGTGCAGTTTTGGTCATTTTTTAACGATTTCAGGCGTAAAAGGGCCAGAGGTGCAATTTTGGTAATTTTGGACCCATTTCAGGATAAAAGGGCCAGGGGTGCAATTTTGGTCATTTTGGAACCTTTTCGGGGTAAAAAGGCCGGGGGTGCAATTTTGGTCATTTTGGACCCATTTTATTTCAGGATAAAAGGGCCGGGGGTGCAATTTTTGTAATTTTTGACCCATTTTGGTCTAAAAGAGCTGGGGGAGCGATCTTGGTCATTTTGGCCCCATTTCAGAATGAAAGGGCCGGGGTGCAATTTTAGTCATTTTGGACCCATTTTGCGGAAAAGGGGATGGGGGTGCGATTTTATGTCATTTTAGACGCATTTCAGGATAAAAGGGCTGGGGGTGTAATTTTGGTCATTTTGGAACCATTTCAGAGTAAAAGGGCCAGGGGTGCAATTTTGTGTAATTTTGGACCTATTTCAGGATAATAGGGGCCAGGGGTGCAATTTTGGTCTCTTTGGACCCATTTCGGGGTAAAAGGATCGGCGGTGTGATTTTGTGTCATTTTGGACCCATTTTGGAGTAAAATGGCCCGGGGGGCGATTTTGTGTCGTTTTGGACTCATTTTAGGATAAAAGGGCCGGGGGTGCAATTTTGTGTCATTTTTGAGCCATTTCAGGATAAAAGGGCCGGGGGTGCAATTTTGGTCATTTTTTAACCATTTTGGGGGTAAAGGGGCCGGGGTGCAATTTTAGTAATTTTGGACCCATTTCAGGATAAAAGGGCCAGGGGTGCAATTTTGGTCATTTTGGACCAATTTCGGGGTAAAAGGTCTGTGGTGCAATTTTGGTAATTTTGGACCCATTTCAGGATAAATGGGCCGGGGGTTCCATTTTGGTAATTTTGGACCCATTTCTGGGTAAAATGGCCCGGGGTGCGATTTTGGGTCATTTTGGACCTATTTCAGGATAATAGGGGCCAGGGGTGCAATTTAGGTCTCCTTGGACCGATTTCGGTGTAAAAGGGCGGGGGTGCAATTTTGGTAATTTTGGACCTATTTCAGGATAATAGGGGCTAGGGGTGCAATTTAGGTCTCTTTCGATCCATTTCGGGGGAAAAGGGCCGTGGGTGCGATTTTGTGTCATTTTGGACCCATTACAGGGTAAAAGGGCTGGGGGTGCAATTTTTGACATTTTTGACCCATTTTGGGGTAAAATGGCCCGGGGTGCGATTTTGTGTCATTTTGGATCAATTTCAGGATAAAAGGGCCGGGGTGCAATTTTGTGTCATTTTGGACCCATTTCGGGGATAAAAGTGCTGGGGGTGCAATTTTGGTCATTTTGGAACCATTTCTGGGTAAAATGGCCCAGGGTGCGATTTTGTGTCATTTTGGACCTATTTCAGGATAATAGGGGCCAGGGGTGCAATTTAGGTCTCTTTGGACCCATTTCAGGGTAAAAGGACTGGCGGTGCGATTTTGTGTCATTTCGGACCCATTTTGGGGTAAAAGGACCAGGGGTGCAATTTTGGTCATTTTGGACCCATTTCAGGATAAAAGGGCCGGGGGTGCAATTTTGTGTCATTTTTGAGCCATTTCAGGATAAAAGGGCCGGGGGTGCAATTTTGGTCATTTTTTAACCATTTCGGGGCTAAAGGGGCCGGGGTGCAATTTTAGTAATTTTGGACCCATTTCAGGATAAAAGGGCCAGGGGTGCAATTTTGGTCATTTTGGACCAATTTCGGGGTAAAAGGTCTGTGGTTCAATTTTGGTAATTTTGGACCCATTTCTGGCTAAAATGGCCCGGGGTGCGATTTTGGGTAATTTTGGACCTATTTCAGGATAATCGGGGCCAGGGGTGCAATTTAGGTCTCCTTGGACCGATTTCGGGGTAAAAGGGCCGGGGTGCAATTTTTGGTAATTTTGGACCTATTTCAGGATAATAGGGGCTAGGGGTGCAATTTAGGTCTCTTTGGATCCATTTCGGGGGAAAAGGGCCGTGGGTGCGATTTTGTGTCATTTTGGACCCATTTCAGGGTAAAAGGGCTGGGGGTGCAATTTGACATTTTTGACCCATTTTGGGGTAAAATGGCCCGGGGTGCGATTTTGTGTCATTTTGGATCAATTTCAGGGTAAAAGGGCCATGGTGCAATGTTGGTCATTTTGGACCTATTTCAGGATAAAAGGGGGGCGGGGGTGCAATTTTGTGTCATTTTGGACCCATTTCGGGGATAAAAGTGCCGGGGGTGCAATTTTGGATCCATTTCGGGGACAAAAGTGCCGGGGGTGCAATTTTGGTCATTTTGGAACCATTTCTGGGTAAAATGGCCCAGGGTGCGATTTTGTGTCATTTTGGACCTATTTCAGGATAATAGGGGCCAGGGGTGCAATTTAGGTCTCTTTGGACCCATTTCAGGGTAAAAGGACTGGCGGTGCGATTTTGTGTCATTTCGGACCCATTATGGGGTAAAAGGACCAGGGGTGCAATTTTGGTCATTTTGGAACCATTTTGGGCTAAAAGGGCAGAGGGTGCGATTTTGTGTCATTTTGGACCCATTTCAGGATAAAAAGGCCGGGGGTGCAATTTTGGTCAATTTGGACCCATTTCAGCATAAAAGGGCCGGGGGTGCAATTTTGGTAATTTTGGAACCATTTCTGGGTAAAATGGCCCGGGGTGCGATTTTGGGTCATTTTGGACCTATTTCAGGATAATAGGGGCCAGGGGTGCAATTTAGGTCTCTTTGGACCGATTTTGGGGTAAAAGGGCTGGCGGTGTGATTTTAGTCATTTTGGAACCAATTCGGTGTAAAAGGGCCGTGGGTGCAATTTTGGTAATTTTGGACCCATTTCGGGTTAAAAGGGCCGGGGGTGCAATTTTGTGTCATGTTGGACCTATTTCAGGATAGAAGGGCAGGGGGTGCAGTTTTGTGTGATTTTTGACCCATTTTGGGCTAAAAGTGCCGGGGGTGCAATTTTGGCCATTTTGGACCCATTTTGGGGTAAAATGGCCCGGGGTGCGATTTTGTGTCATTTTGGACTCATTTTAGGATAAAAGGGCCGGGGGTGCAATTTTGTGTCATTTTTGAGCCATTTCAGGATAAAAGGGCCGGGGGTGCAATTTTGGTCATTTTTTAACCATTTTGGAGGTAAAGGGGCCGGGGTGCAATTTTAGTAATTTTGGACCCATTTCAGGATAAAAGGGCCAGGGGTGCAATTTTGGTCATTTTGGACCAATTTCGGGGTAAAAGGTCTGTGGTGCAATTTTGGTAATTTTGGACCCATTTCAGGATAAATGGGCCGGGGGTTCCATTTTGGCAATTTTGGACCCATTTCTGGCTAAAATGGCCCGGGGTGCGATTTTGGGTCATTTTGGACCTATTTCAGGATAATAGGGGCCAGTGGTGCAATTTAGGTCTCTTTGGACCGATTTCGGGGTAAAAGGGCTGGCGGTGTGATTTTGGTCATTTTGGAACCAATTTGGTGTAAAAGGGTCCGGGTGCGATTTTGTGTCATTTTGGATCAATTTCTGGGTAAAAGGGCTGTGGTGCAATTTTGGTCATTTTGGACCTATTTCAGGATAAAAGAGCCGGGGGTGCAATTTTGTGTCATTTTGGACCCATTTCGGGGATAAAAGTGCCGGGGGTGCAATTTTGGTCATTTAGGAACCATTTCTGGGTAAAATGGCCCAGGGTGCGATTTTGTGTCATTTTGGACCTATTTCAGGATAATAGGGGCAAGGGGTGCAATTTAGGTCTCTTTGGACCCTTTTCAGGGTAAAAGGACTGGCGGTGCGATTTTGTGTCATTTCGGACCCATTTCGGGGTAAAAGGGCCGGGGTGCAATTTTGGTAATTTTGGACCCATTTCGGGTTAAAAAGGCGTGGATGCAGTTTTGTGTCATTTTGGACCTATTTCAGGATAGAAGGGAAGGGGGTGCAATTTTTGTCATTTTTTACCCATTTTGGGCGAAAAGGGCCGGGCGGTACGATTTTGTGTCATTTTGGACCCATTTCAGGATAATAGGGCCGGGGGTGCAATTTTGGTAATCTTTTAATCATTTTGGGGGTAAAAGGGCCGGGGTGCAGTTTTGGTCATTTTTTAACGATTTCAGGCGTAAAAGGGCCGGAGGTGCAATTTTGGTAATTTTGGACCCATTTCAGGATAAAAGGGCTGGGGGTGCAATTTGACATTTTTGACCCATTTTGGGGTAAAATGGCCCGGGGTGCGATTTTGTGTCATTTTGGATCAATTTCAGGGTAAAAGGGCCATGGTGCAATGTTGGTCATTTTGGACCTATTTCAGGATAAAAGGGGGGCGGGGGTGCAATTTTGTGTCATTTTGGACCCATTTCGGGGATAAAAGTGCCGGGGGTGCAATTTTGGATCCATTTCGGGGACAAAAGTGCCGGGGGTGCAATTTTGGTCATTTTGGAACCATTTCTGGGTAAAATGGCCCAGGGTGCGATTTTGTGTCATTTTGGACCTATTTCAGGATAATAGGGGCCAGGGGTGCAATTTAGGTCTCTTTGGACTCATTTTGGGGTAAAAGGGCAGTGGGTGCGATTTTGTGTCATTTTGGACCCATTTTGGGGTAAAAGGGCCAGGGTGAAATTTTGTGTCATTTTGGACCTATTTCAGCATAGAAGGGCTGGGTGTGCGATTTTGTGTAATTTTTTTACACATTTCAGGGTAAAATGGCCTGGGGTGCGATTTTGTGTCATTTTGGACCCATTTCGGGGTAAAAGGGCCGGGGTGCAATTTTGGTAATTTTGGACCCATTTCGGGTTAAAAAGGCGTGGATGCAATTTTGTGTCATTTTGGACCTATTTCAGGATAGAAGGGAAGGGGGTGCAATTTTGGTCATTTTTTACCCATTTTGGGCGAAAAGGGCCGGGGGGTACGATTTTGTGTCATTTTTGACCCATTTCAGGATAATAGGGCCGGGGGTGCAGTTTTGGTCATTTTTTAACGATTTCAGGCGTAAAAGGGCCAGAGGTGCAATTTTGGTAATTTTGGACCCATTTCAGGATAAAAGGGCCAGGGGTGCAATTTTGGTCATTTTGGAACCTTTTCGGGGTAAAAAGGCCGGGGGTGCAATTTTGGTCATTTTGGACCCATTTTATTTCAGGATAAAAGGGCCGGGGGTGCAATTTTTGTAATTTTTGACCCATTTTGGTCTAAAAGAGCTGGGGGAGCGATCTTGGTCATTTTGGCCCCATTTCAGAATGAAAGGGCCGGGGTTAAATTTTAGTCATTTTGGACCCATTTTGCGGAAAAGGGGATGGGGGTGCGATTTTATGTCATTTTAGACGCATTTCAGGATAAAAGGGCTGGGGGTGTAATTTTGGTCATTTTGGAACCATTTCAGAGTAAAAGGGCCAGGGGTGCAATTTTGTGTAATTTTGGACCTATTTCAGGATAATAGGGGCCAGGGGTGCAATTTTGGTCTCTTTGGACCCATTTCGGGGGGTAAAAGGATTGGCGGTGTGATTTTGTGTCATTTTGGACCCATTTTGGAGTAAAATGGCCCGGGGGCGATTTTGTGTCATTTTGGACTCATTTTAGGATAAAAGGGCCGGGGGTGCAATTTTGTGTCATTTTTGAGCCATTTCAGGATAAAAGGGCCGGGGGTGCAATTTTGGTCATTTTTTAACCATTTCGGGGGTAAAGGGGCCGGGGTGCAATTTTAGTAATTTTGGACCCATTTCAGGATAAAAGGGCCAGGGGTGCAATTTTGGTCATTTTGGACCAATTTCGGGGTAAAAGGTCTGTGGTGCAATTTTGGTAATTTTGGACCCATTTCAGGATAAATGGGCCGGGGGTTCCATTTTGGTAATTTTGGACCCATTTCTGGGTAAAATGGCCCGGGGTGCGATTTTGGGTCATTTTGGACCTATTTCAGGATAATAGGGGCCAGGGGTGCAATTTAGGTCTCCTTGGACCGATTTCGGTGTAAAAGGGCGGGGGTGCAATTTTGGTAATTTTGGACCTATTTCAGGATAATAGGGGCTAGGGGTGCAATTTAGGTCTCGTTGGATCCATTTCGGGGGAAAAGGGCCGTGGGTGCGATTTTGTGTCATTTTGGACCCATTACAGGGTAAAAGGGCTGGGGGTGCAATTTTTGACATTTTTGACCCATTTTGGGGTAAAATGGCCCGGGGTGCGATTTTGTGTCATTTTGGATCAATTTCGGGGTAAAAGGGCCGTGGTGCAATTTTGGTCATTTTGGACCTATTTCAGGATAAAAGGGCCGGGGTGCAATTTTGTGTCATTTTGGACCCATTTCGGGGATAAAAGTGCTGGGGGTGCAATTTTGGTCATTTTGGAACCATTTCTGGGTAGAATGGCCCAGGGTGCGATTTTGTGTAATTTTGGACCTATTTCAGGATAATAGGGGCCAGGGGTGCAATTTAGGTCTCTTTGGACCCATTTCAGGGTAAAAGGACTGGCGGTGCGATTTTGTGTCATTTCGGACCCATTTTGGGGTAAAAGGACCAGGGGTGCAATTTTGGTCATTTTGGAACCATTTTGGGCTGAAAGGGCAGAGGGTGCGATTTTGTGTCATTTTGGACCCATTTCAGGATAAAAAGGCCGGGGGTGCAATTTTGGTCAATTTGGACCCATTTCAGCATAAATGGGCCGGGGGTTCCACTTTGGTAATTCTGGACCCATTTCTGGGTAAAATGGCCCGGGGTGCGATTTTGGGTCATTTTGGACCTATTTCAGGATAATAGGGGCCAGGGGTGCAATTAAGGTCTCCTTGGACCGATTTCGGGGTAAAAGGGCGGGGGTGCAATTTTGGTAATTTTGGACCTATTTCAGGATAATAGGGGCTAGGGGTGCAATTTAGGTCTCTTTGGATCCATTTCGGGGGAAAAGGGCCGTGGGTGCGATTTTGTGTCATTTTGGACCCATTTCAGGGTAAAAGGGCTGGGGGTGCAATTTTTGACATTTTTGACCCATTTGGGGGTAAAATGGCCCGGGGTGCGATTTTGTGTCATTTTGGATCAATTTCAGGGTAAAAGGGCCATGGTGCAATTTTGGTCATTTTGGACCTATTTCAGGATAAAAGGGGGGCGGGGGTGCAATTTTGTGTCATTTTGGACCCATTTCGGGGATAAAAGTGCCGGGGGTGCAATTTTGGATCCATTTCGGGGATAAAAGTGCCGGGGGTGCAATTTTGGTCATTTTGGAACCATTTCTGGGTAAAATGGCCCAGGGTGCGATTTTGTGTCATTTTGGACCTATTTCAGGATAATAGGGGCCAGGGGTGCAATTTAGGTCTCTTTGGACCCATTTCAGGGTAAAAGGACTGGCGGTGAGATTTTGTGTCATTTCGGACCCATTTTGGGGTAAAAGGACCAGGGGTGCAATTTTGGTCATTTTGGAACCATTTCTGGGTAAAATGGCCCGGGGTGCGATTTTGGGTCATTTTGGACCTATTTCAGGATAATAGGGGCCAGGGGTGCAATTTAGGTCTCTTTGGACCGATTTCGGGGTAAAAGGGCTGGCGGTGTGATTTTAGTCATTTTGGAACCAATTCGGTGTAAAAGGGCCGGGGTGCAATTTTGGTAATTTTGGACCCATTTCGGGTTAAAAGGGCCGGGGGTGCAATTTTGTGTCATTTTGGACCTATTTCAGGATAGAAGGGCAGGGGGTGCAGTTTTGTGTGATTTTTGACCCATTTTGGGCTAAAAGTGCCGGGGGTGCAATTTTGGCCATTTTGGACCCATTTTGGGGTAAAATGGCCCGGGGTGCGATTTTGTGTCATTTTGGACTCATTTTAGGATAAAAGGGCCGGGGGTGCAATTTTGTGTCATTTTTGAGCCATTTCAGGATAAAAGGGCCGGGGGTGCAATTTTGGTCATTTTTTAACCATTTCAGGGGTAAAGGTGCAATTTTAGTAATTTTGGACCCATTTCAGGATAAAAGGGCCAGGGGTGCAATTTTGGTCATTTTGGACCAATTTCGGGGTAAAAGGTCTGTGGTGCAATTTTGGTAATTTTGGACCCATTTCAGGATAAATGGGCCGGGGGTTCCATTTTGGCAATTTTGGACCCATTTCTGGCTAAAATGGCCCGGGGTGCGATTTTGGGTCATTTTGGACCTATTTCAGGATAATAGGGGCCAGGGGTGCAATTTAGGTCTCTTTGGACCGATTTCGGGGTAAAAGGGCTGGCGGTGTGATTTTGGTCATTTTGGAACCAATTCGGTGTAAAAGGGTCGGGGTGCGATTTTGTGTCATTTTGGATCAATTTCTGGGTAAAAGGGCTGTGGTGCAATTTTGGTCATTTTGGACCTATTTCAGGATAAAAGGGCCGGGGGTGCAATTTTGTGTCATTTTGGACCCATTTCGGGGATAAAAGTGCCGGGGGTGCAATTTTGGTCATTTAGGAACCATTTCTGGGTAAAATGGCCCAGGGTGCGATTTTGTGTCATTTTGGACCTATTTCAGGATAATAGGGGCAAGGGGTGCAATTTAGGTCTCTTTGGACCCTTTTCAGGGTAAAAGGACTGGCGGTGCGATTTTGTGTCATTTCGGACCCATTTTGGGGTAAAAGGACCAGGGGTGCAATTTTGGTCATTTTGGAACCATTTTGGGCTAAAAGGGCAGAGGGTGCGATTTTGTGTCATTTTGGACCCATTTCAGGATAAAAAGGCCGGGGGTGCAATTTTGTTCAATTTGGACCCATTTCAGCATAAAAGGGCCGGGGGTGCAATTTTGGTCATTTTGGAACCATTTCTGGGTAAAATGGCCCGGGGTGCGATTTTGGGTCATTTTGGACCTATTTCAGGATAATAGGGGCCAGGGGTGCAATTTAGGTCTCTTTGGACCGATTTCGGGGTAAAAGGGCTGGCGGGGTGATTTTGGTCATTTTGGAACCAATTCGGTGTAAAAGGGCCGGGGTGCAATTTTGGTAATTTTGGACCCATTTCGGGTTAAAAGGGCCGGGGGTGCAATTTTGTGTCATTTTGGACCTATTTCAGGATAGAAGGGCTGGGGGTGCAGTTTTGTGTGATTTTTGACCCATTTTGGGCTAAAAGTGCCAGGGGTGCAATTTTGGCCATTTTGGGGTAAAATGCCCCAGGGTGCGATTTTGTGTCATTTTGGACTCATTTTAGGATAAAAGGGCCGGGGGTGCAATTTTGTGTCATTTTTGAGCCATTTCAGGATAAAAGGGCCGGGGGTGCAATTTTGGTCATTTTTTAACCATTTCGGGGGTAAAGGGGCCTGGGTGCAATTTTAGTAATTTTGGACCCATGTCAGGATATAAGGGCCGGGGGTGCAATTTTGGTCATTTTGGAACCATTTCTGGGTAAAATGGCCCAGGGTGCGATTTTGTGTCATTTCGGACCTTCTTCAGGATAATAGGGGCCAGGGGTGCAGTTTAGGTCTCTTTGGACGCATTTCAGGGTAAAAGGACTGGCGGTGCGATTTTGTGTCATTTCGGACCCATTTTGTGGTAAAAGGACCAGGGGTGCAATTTTGGTCATTTTGGAACCATTTTGGGCTGAAAGGGCAGAGGGTGCGATTTTGTGTCATTTTGGACCCATTTCAGGATAAAAAGGCCGGCGGTGCAATTTTGGTCAATTTGGACCCATTTCAGCATAAACGGGCCGGGGGTGCAATTTTGGTCATTTTGGAACCAATTCGGTGTAAAAGGGCCGGGGTGCAGTTTTGGACCCATTTCGGGTTAAAAGGTCCGGGGTGCAATTCTGTGTCATTTTGGACGTATTTCAGGATAGAAGGGCTGGGGGTGCAGTTTTGTGTGATTTTTGACCCATTTTGGGCTAAGAGTGCCGGGGGTGCAATTTTGGCCATTTTGGGCCCATTTTGGGGTAAAATGGCCCGGGGTGCGATTTTGTGTCATTTTGGACTCATTTTAGGATAAAGGGGTCGGGGGTGCAATTTTGTGTCATTTTTGAGCCATTTCAGGATAAAAGGGCCGGGGGTGCAATTTTGGTCATTTTTTAACCATTTCGGGGGTAAAGGGGCCGGGGTGCAATTTTAGTAATTTTGGACCCATTTCAGGATAAAAGGGCCAGGGGTGCAATTTTGGTCATTTTGGACCAATTTCGGGGTAAAAGGTCTGTGGTGCAATTTTGGTCATTTTGGACCCATTTCAGGATAAATGGGCCGGGGGTTCCATTTTGGCAATTTTGGACCCATTTCTGGGTAAAATGGCCCGGGGTGGGATTTTGGGTCATTTTGGACCTATTTCAGGATAATAGGGGCCAGGGGTGCAATTTAGGTCTCTTTGGACCGATTTCGGGGTAAAAGGGCTGGGCGGTGTGATTTTGGTCATTTTGGAACCAACTCGGTGTAAAAGGGCCGGGGTGCAATTTTGGTAATTTTGGACCTATTTCAGGATAATAGGGGCTAGGGGTGCAATTTAGGTCTCTTTGGATCCATTTCGGGGGAAAAGGGCCGTGGGTGCAATTTTGTGTCATTTTGGACCCATTTCAGGGTAAAAGGGCTGGGGGTGCAATTTTTTTCATTTTTGACCCATTTTGGGGTAAAATGGCCCGGGTGCGATTTTGTGTCATTTTGGATCAATTTCGGGGTAAAAGGGCCGTGGTGCAATTTTGGTCATTTTGGACCTATTTCAGGATAAAAGGGCCGGGGTGCAATTTTGTGTCATTTTGGACCCATTTCGGGGATAAAAGTGCTGGGGGTGCAATTTTGGTCATTTTGGAACCATTTCTGGGTAGAATGGCCCAGGGTGCGATTTTGTGTAATTTTGGACCTATTTCAGGATAATAGGGGCCAGGGGTGCAATTTAGGTCTCTTTGGACCCATTTCAGGGTAAAAGGACTGGCGGTGCGATTTTGTGTCATTTCGGACCCATTTTGGGGTAAAAGGACCAGGGGTGCAATTTTGGTCATTTTGGAACCATTTTGGGCTGAAAGGGCAGAGGGTGCGATTTTGTGTCATTTTGGACCCATTTCAGGATAAAAAGGCCGGGGGTGCAATTTTGGTCAATTTGGACCCATTTCAGCATAAATGGGCCGGGGGTTCCACTTTGGTAATTCTGGACCCATTTCTGGGTAAAATGGCCCGGGGTGCGATTTTGGGTCATTTTGGACCTATTTCAGGATAATAGGGGCCAGGGGTGCAATTAAGGTCTCCTTGGACCGATTTCGGGGTAAAAGGGCGGGGGTGCAATTTTGGTAATTTTGGACCTATTTCAGGATAATAGGGGCTAGGGGTGCAATTTAGGTCTCTTTGGATCCATTTCGGGGGAAAAGGGCCGTGGGTGCGATTTTGTGTCATTTTGGACCCATTTCAGGGTAAAAGGGCTGGGGGTGCAATTTTTGTCATTTTTGACCCATTTTGGGGTAAAATGGCCCGGGTGCGATTTTGTGTCATTTTGGACCTATTTCAGGATAAAAGGGCTGGGGGTGCAATTTTGTGTCATTTTGGACCCATTTCGGGGATAAAAGTGCCGGGGGTGAAAATTTTGGTCATTTTGGAACCATTTCTGGGTAAAATGGCCCAGGGTGCGATTTTGTGTAATTTTGGACCTATTTCAGGATAATAGGGGCCAGGGGTGCAATTTAGGTCTCTTTGGACCCATTTCAGGGTAAAAGGACTGGCGGTGCAATTTTGTGTCATTTCGGACCCATTTTGGGGTAAAAGGACCAGGGGTGCAATTTTGGTCATTTTGGAACCATTTTGGGCTGAAAGGCCAGAGGGTGCGATTTTGTGTCATTTTGGACCCATTTCAGGATAAAAAGGCCGGGGGTGCAATTTTGGTCATTTTGGAACCAATTCGGTGTAAGAGGGCCAGGGTGCAATTTTGGTAATTTTGGACCCATTTTGGGTTAAAAGGGCCAGGGGTGCAATTTTGTGTCATTTTGGACCTAATTCAGGATAGAAGGGCTGGGGGTGCAGTTTTGTGTGATTTTGACCCATTTTGGGCTAAAAGTGCTGGGGTAAAATGGCCCGGGGTGTGATTTTGTGTCATTTTAGACTCATTTTAGGATAAAAGGGCCGGGGTTGCAATTTTGTGTCATTTTTGAGCCATTTCAGGATAAAAGGGCCGGGGGTGCAATTTTGGTCATTTTTTAACCATTTCGGGGGTAAAGGGGCCGGGGTGCAATTTTAGTAATTTTGGACCCTTTTCAGGATAAAAGGGCCGGGGTTGTGATTTTGTGTCATTTTGGACCCATTTCAGGGTAAAAGGGCCGGGGGTGCAATTTTGGTCATTTTGGACCCATTTTGGGATAAAAGGGCCGGGGGTGCGATTTTGGTCATTTTGGACCCATTTTGGGATAAAAGGGCTGGGGTGCCATTTTGTGTCATTTTGGACCCTTTTCAGGGTAAAAGGGCTTGGGGTGCAATTTTGGTTATTGTGGACCCATTTTGGGATACAAGGGCCGGGGGTGCAATTTTGGTCATTTCAGGATAAAAGGGCTGGGGGTGCAATTTTGTGTCATTTTGGACCCATTTCGGGGATAAAAGTGCCGGGGGTGCAATTTTGGTCATTTTGGAACCATTTCTGGGTAAAATGGCCCAGGGTGCGATTTTGTGTCATTTTGGACCTATTTGAGGATAATAGGGGCCAGGGGTGCAATTTAGGTCTCTTTGGACCCATTTCAGGGTAAAAGGACTGGCGGTGCAATTTTGTGTCATTTCGGACCCATTTTGGGGTAAAAGGACCAGGGGTGCAATTTTGGTCATTTTGGAACCATTTTGGGCTAAAAGGGCAGAGGGTGCGATTTTGTGTCATTTTGGACCCATTTCAGGATAAAAAGGCCGGGGGTGCAATTTTGGTCAATTTGGACCCATTTCAGCATAAAAGGGCCGGGGGTGCAATTTTGGTCATTTTGGAACCATTTCTGGGTAAAATGGCCCGGGGTGCGATTTTGGGTCATTTTGGACCTTTTTCAGGATAATAGGGGCCAGGGGTGCAATTTAGGTCTCTTTGGACCGATTTCGGGGTAAAAGGGCTGGCGGTGTGATTTTGGTCATTTTGGAACCAATTCAGTGTAAAAGGGCCGGGGTGCAATTTTGGTAATTTTGGACCCATTTCGGGTTAAAAGGGCCGGGGGTGCAATTTTGTGTCATTTTGGACCTATTTCAGGATAGAAGGGCTGGGGGTGCAGTTTTGTGTGATTTTTGACCCATTTTGGGCTAAAAGTGCCGGGGGTGCAATTTTGGCCATTTTGGACCCATTTTGGGGTAAAATGGCCCGGGGTGCGATTTTGTGTCATTTTGGACTCATTTTAGGATAAAAGGGCCGGGGGTGCAATTTTGGTAATTTTGGACCTATTTCAGGATAATAGGGGCTAGGGGTGCAATTTAGGTCTCTTTGGATCCATTTCGGGGGAAAAGGGGCGTGGGTGCGATTTTGTGTCATTTTGGACCCATTTCAGGGTAAAAGGGCTGGGGGTGCGATTTTGTGTCATTTTGGATCAATTTCGGGGTAAAAAGGCCGTGGTGCAATTTTGGTCATTTTGGACAATCACCAACAACAATAAAAAAGGTGATCTGACACCTGAAGTAGATAAAATAAATATAAATATTACCCCCCAGGATTAGGGATGTGCCGAACACCCCCCGGTTCGGTTCGCACCAGAACTTTCGAACGGACCCCAAATTCGTACGAACTTTAGAACCCCATTGAAGTCTATGGGACTCGAACGTTCGAAATTAAAAGTGCTAATTTTAACGGCTAATATGCAAGATACTGTCCTAAAAAGGGTTTGGGGACCTGGCTCCTGCCCCAGGGGACATGGGTCAATGCCTAAAATGTTTTTAAAAATGGCAGTTTTGGCAGGAGCACTGATTTTAATGACGATTAAAGTGAAAAAAAAGTGAAATATTCCTTTAAATATGGTGCCTGGGGGGTGTCTGTAGTATGCCTGTGAAGTGCCACGTGTTTCCCGTGTTTAGAACAGTCCCTACACAAAATGACATTAAACGGAAATAACACCATTGAAAACTGCTTGCGGTTTTAATGTTATATCTGGTTCCTGCAATATGGTTGAAAATCATTGAGAAAAATGGCATGGGTAGTCCTCCCTGCCCATTACCAGCCTATTTGGGTCTTGTACGCATATTAAGGGGAACCCTGTACCCATATTAAAAAAAGGAAATGTGTGTGGCCCCCAGGCCCTATATACTCAGAACAGCAGTATACAGGCGGTGCAAACAAGACAGGGACTGTGTAGGTTTGTTGTGTTAAGTTGAATCTGTTTGTAATTTTCAACTGGTACATTTTTAAAGTGTAGCTCTAGTCAAAAAAAACTATTTTTAAGCTTTTTGGAAAACATAGGGAAGGGTTATCACCCCTGTATAATTTGTTTTGTCGTCCATCTTTTTTCATCTCACTTGCTGTTATCTCCTTCCGTTTGCAAGTAGGAGATGTTTGTAAGTTGGATGTTTGAAAGTAGGGGCCTGCCCTATATGCTCTGCAGAAATGGCAGAACAAGGTGTTGGTTTTGCCACAACATTGTAAGCCCTCAAAGTGACTCTTGGTGGGCGCTGGAGTGCCCTGCTGTGAACGATTATATCAAGAATTGTAATTACATGCCATTGTTGAACAGTGGTAGAAAAATTGACCTTTGGTGGTTGTGGTGCTGGTGCCACAACACTATAAGTCCTCACAGTTACTCTGGGTGGGCACAGGAACGGGCCCTCCTGTGAAATATTATATCAAGAATTGTAATTACATGTCCCTGTTAAACAGGGGCAGAAAAATTGGGCCTTAGGCACTGGTGCTGGTGCCACCACACTGCAACCTCTCCCATATACTCTAGTTTTATTGCAGGAATTAGCCCTGCTCCAAAGCATTGCATCAAAAATTGTACTTAAACGCCCCTGTTAAACAGGGGCAGAAAAATTGGGACTTAGGCACTGGTGCTGGTGGAACGACACTGCAACCTCTCCCATATACTCTAGTTTTATTGCAGGAATTAGCCCTGCTGCAAAGCATTGCATCAAAAATTGTAATTAAATGCCCCTGTTAAACAGGGGCAGAAAAATTGGGCCTTAGGCACTGGTGCTGGTGCCACCACACTGCAACCTCTCCCATATACTCTAGTTTTATTGCAGGAATTAGCCCTGTTGTAAAGCATTGCATCAAAAATTGTACTTAAACGCCCCTGTTAAACAGGGGCAGAAAAATTGGGCCTTAGGCACTGGTGCTGGTGTCACGACACTGCAACCTCTCCCATATACTCTATTTTTATTGCAGGAATTAGCCCTGCTGCAAAGCATTGCATCAAAAATTGTAATTAAACGCCCCTGTTAAACAGGGGCAGAAAAATTGGGCTGATGGCATCACCCAGAACCAGAAATGTTCTTCCAACATATCAGCGGAGGAGGAAGAGGATAGACAATCAACATAACAGGACAGTCACTCAGCATAGGCAGTCTTGAAGGGATGTGATATTTCAAAAAAAATTATTCGGTTACATCAGCTTCAGGTGCTTGGTAGCTGTGGGTGATCCAAGACTGATTCATCTTGATGAAGGTCAGTCGATCAACTGATTCGGTGGACAGGCGCACCCTGTGATCGGTAACAAAGCCACCAGCAGCACTGAAGGTGCGTTCCGAAAGAACGCTGGATGCAGGACAGGCCAGTAGCTCAATTGCATACTGTGCAAGCTCTGGCCAGTGATCCATCCTCAAGACCCAGTAAGCCAGAGGATTTTCGGTGGGAAAGGTGTCCAAGTCTGACCTTGCCCCTAGGTATTCCTGCACCATGTAAATCAGACGCTGGTGATGGTTGCTGGAACCGATCATACCTTGGGGCTGCGGACTAACAAATTGTCTGAAAGCATCAGTCAGACGGCCACCTTCTCCACCGCTCCTTCTGACCGATGCCTCAGCAACACGTTGTCCAGGACCAGGAGTTTGTAACCTCCCAGTCTCTGGGAACGCGTTGCACAGACCTTTCTGCAAGGCCTCCTGGAGATGTCTCATCCTCTCCTCCCTCTGCGATGGCAAGATAAGGTCGGCAACCTTACCCTTGTACCGTGGATCAAGGAGAGTGGCCAGCCAGTCATGGTCCCTCTCCTTGATCCGAAGAATACGAGGATCCTTCCGCAGGCTTTGCAGGATCAGGGAGGCCATGCAGCGTAGGTTAGCTGAGGCATTTGGTCCGGAGTCCTCTGGGTCACTAAGGGCAACATGATCCGCAGCTACCTCCTCCCAGCCACGTACAAGTCCACGTGTTTCTTGGGACTGTAAATCATCCCTACAAGACTGCTGCTGCTGATGCTGAGTGCCAGCCTCCACCTCCATGCTGACACAATCATCCTCCTCTTCCTCCTCCTCATCCTCTTCCTGTGTGATGGGTGGCACAGCAGGAACACTGTCTGGATAAAGGGGGCCTTGAGAGGCAAGGAAGTCCTCCTCTTCCTGCCTCTGTTCTGCCTCAAGTGCCCTGTCCATTATTCCACGCAGCGTATGCTCCAAGAGGTGGGCAAGAGGTACAGTGTCACTGATGCATGCACTGTCACTGCTCACCATCCTTGTGGCCTCCTCAAACGGTGACAGGACAGTGCATGCATCCCTGATCATGCCCCACTGGCGTGGTGAGAAAAAACCGAGCTCCCCTGACCCTGTCCTGGTGCCGTAGTCGCACAGGTACTCATTGATGGCCCTCTGCTGCGTGTGCAGCCGCTGCAGCATGGCCAACATTGAGTTCCACCTGGTGGGCATGTCACATATAAGGCGGTTCTTGGGCAGGTTCAACTCCTTTTGGAGCTCAGCCAGCCGAGCACAGGCATTAAATGATCGGCGGAAATGCACACAGACTTTCCTGGCCTGCTTCAGGACATCCTGTAAGCCGGGGTACCTGCCCAAGAACCGCTGCACCACCAGGTTAAGGACGTGAGCTACACAGGGCACATGGGTCAGTTGTCCCTGTCGGAGGGTGGAGAGGAGGTTGGTGCCATTGTCACAAACCACCATTCCTGGCTTAATCTGGCATGGCGTCAACCACCTCTCGGCCTGCCCCTGCAGAGCTGACAAAACATCCGCCCCAGTGTGGCTCCTGTCCCCCAAACAAACCAGCGCAAACACGGCATGGCATAGTTTTGCCTGCGTACTTGCGTAGCCCCTGGAACGCCTACGGAGCACCGCTGGTTCTGAGGACAGAGCACTGGAAGAGGCCATGGAGGAAGAAGAAGAGGAGGGGGTGGAGTAGAGAGGTGTGTCACAACCAATAGTAGCATTTTGGAGGCATGGTGGCGGAACAACCTCCAACACTACTGCACCTTGTCCTGCATCCTTCCCAGCTGCCAGAAGAGTGACCCAATGGGCTGTGAAAGACAGGTAACGTCCCTGTCCATGCCTGCTGGACCATGAGTCAGCGGTAATATGCACCTTACCGCTGACCGCCCTGTCCAGCGAGGCAAGGACATTGCCTTCCACATGCCGGTAGAGAGCCAGAATCGCCTTCCGTGAGAAAAAGTGGCGTTTGGGGACCTGCCACTGAGGAACCGCACATTGTACAAACTCACGGAAGGGGGCCGAGTCTACCAACTGAAAAGGCAGCAGTTGAAGTGCTAGCAATTTAGGCAAGCTAGCATTCAACCGCTGGGCATGTGGATGGATGGGAGTGAACTTCTTTCGCCGGTCCAGCAGCTGGGGCAGGGACATTTGCCTGCTATAATCGGACGTGGGTGTACTGCTAGCAGAGTGCCCGGCCCATAATATTCGGAATTCGCCGAACGGGCGAACAGCCGATGTTCGAGTCGAACGTATGTTCGACTCGAACACGAAGCTCATCCCTATCCAGGATGATATCTTAAGAATCCTTGAAGAGTTGTGGAGTGAAAGTAACATCTCAAGCCAGACACAATATCCCTTCACGGAGCCAGCGATAACACATACCCATCTAAAACCTGTGTCTACTTTTAATCCAACCCAATCCAAGGGACCCTATATAGAAACTTTCTATCAAGCGGTCTATAAAGAACTTATAGAGCTATGCAATACCACTAACAACAAAAAACAAGCTAATTTAAACAAATTAGAACAACATGCCCTTGCAAATCTTACTACTAACAAAAAAATTGTAGTCAAACAAGCTGACAAAGGAGGCAGTTTAGTCATACACGACATGGGCAACTACCTTGGTGAAGCCAATCGCTTGTTATCCGACACGACCACATACCAAAAACTCAAAACTGACCCCCTCCCAATCTATCAGTGTGATTTAATTATCATGATCGAGAAAGCTCAAAAAGATGGGGTGCTGAATTCCAAAGAAAAGCGTTTTCTCCTTCCCAAAGTCTGCAGCACTCCGTACTTCTACCATCTCCCCAAGGTTCATAAGTCTCTCACCAACTCCCCAGGAAGACCAATATTGGCCAGCACCAACAGCTTTACTAGTGGCTTATCGGCCTATATAGATCATATTCTACAGCCTCTGGTGGTTCAACTTCCCTCCTATATCAAAGATTCTAGCCATGTGATTGAGATCATGGAAAACTACAGATGGTCCGATGATTATTTGTGGGCCTCTTTGGATGTTAATTCTCTTTACACCTCTATACCTCATGAAGTGGGACTCACCGCAGTACAACATTTTTTGAGCATCAATGAAGGCATGAACTCTAGACAGACCGAATTTTTACTACTGAGTATAGAGTTCTGTCTGAGACACAATTACTTCACCTTCCTAGACCAATTCTACCTCCAGCTCCAAGGCACAGCCATGGGAGCCAGTTTTGCCCCGGTATATGCAAATCTCACTATGGGTTTCTGGGAAGAACAAAAAATCTGGATAAATAATCCCTTTGCCGAGTTTATCGTGTTTTATGGTCGATACATAGATGACATCTTGCTCATATGGAGCGGCGGAGTCGAGACTCTCTCTCCTCCTTCGTCATTTACTGTAACGACAACCCCATGGGCCTATCTTTTACATCGGTCATCGACCAAAAGCAACTGGTCTTTTTGGACCTCGTCCTATCCCACAATGAGCAAAATTTCACCACCAGTAATCACATTAAACCCCCATCAGGCAACTCATACCTTCATTACAAGAGTTGTCACCACCCAGTTTGGAAGAAAAACATCCCCAGTGGCCAATTTCAGAGGCTGCGCAGAAACTGTACTTCAACCAATGATTACATACAACAAGGTCAGCAGATGGCAAAAAAGTTTATAGAAAAGGACTACCCAGATGACCTTATCACACAGGCCTTTAAGAGATATGCAATCAAGCACTTACCTACCAAAAAGTGTCCCAAAAACTCCACAAATGAGAGTACTACGATCAGGTTCATCTCCACCTTCAATACACAATATAAACACATCTCCAAAATAATCTTTAAACATTATGATATTCTAAAGCTGGATCCGATCTTAGCATCATCTCTCCCGTCCAGACCCCAAATCACCTTTAGACGATCCCGCACAATAAAAAATATTATTGCTCCTAGCAAACTCACAAAATCTACCGTAATAGAAATCAGAATAAAATATTTTCTGATATCAGGATGTATTTTGACAATAGACATGGGATTTTTAAATGTCGCAAAAGAGGTTGTTTCACCTGTCAATCCATCCCAAATGGTCAATCCACCATTACCACACCTAAAGGCAAAACTTTTGAGATAAAACAATTTATCACATGCTCTACTGAATACGTGATATATGTCCTGCGCTGCCCCTGCGGCCTCCTCTATGTAGGTTGCACCATACGGGCCTTACGCGTCAGGGTGGGCGAACATCGCCGCCTGATCAAAGAGGGTTGCATCAAACACAGCATCCCGCGCCATTTCCGCCAGTTCCATGACAAAGATTTAAAAAAAATGGAGGTCCTTGCAATTGAGTCCGTCCCCAAGGGTACCCGAACGGTTAATGAAAGGTTCTCCCTCCTTTGCCGAAGGGAGACTTTTTGGATATATCTTATGGGTTCCCTTTCGCCGGACAGGCCTCAATGAAGATATGTTTTCAGCATAACTTCTTGACATATGTTACCCAGACACAAATGTAACCTACTGTTTATAATCCTCATCCCGTTATTACTTCTTACGCATTATTTCCAATAGTAAATAAATGCGTCAAATAAAATGCTATCACCATGGGGGAGTATTCAAAACATCAGCCCCAAGTACCATATAAGCAGGGGACGGCGCGCCCCCCCCCCCCCTTCAACCCACTTATTTATATATACATAGATTACTATTATTATATTTTTTTCTATCAAACAATAGTATATCTAAATAATTAAAGAAATAATATTAATTTTTATAACAAACCCCCCCCCCCTCCTTCTTTTCCATATTTTTTATATATATATACATTTTTATTTTTATTTTTTTCATATTCCCCTTTTTTTCCCTACTCTTATTTTTATTTTCATATTTCAATTTTTATATTTTTCAATAACAATTTTTATTCAAATACATGTTTTTACATGCTTTTACATTTAATATATATTTTGTACACAATTTTCCTCATGTTTTCCTACTCTTTTAATCATTTTTTTTATATGTATATCCCTCCCCACCTCTATATGTACTCATATCAGCTCCATCTTATTGTTATCCGTCCAGCAAACTGTTCCTTACAAGCCTTCATACTGACACATATCCCTGTCCAATGAGCCTGAGCCTCAGTACGCTTAGTGACACACAAGGGGTTAACCCGGTTCATTCTGATAATCCCCGCCCCTCTACATAACCCGATGCTTCTTATTTCCCTGTTGCCGTATGCCACTCCAGCTTTGACAAAGCGCATGCGCGCAAAACATGTAAGCAGGACAGACGGCATGGCAACCCTCCCCACCTCTGAGCCCTCCACGTGACAAACAGCCGCTCGGACAAGCGGCATCACACGCAGTGCGGTGCGCTCCAAGCTTCCTATCACGTCAGGCGGACGCCACCTTGTGTCCAATTCGTATACATACCATCCAGCGTGCACTGCACCTCCGTCCCAGAGCCCAACACATCATACGGAGCAGGATTGAACACCTCCCCTCCACTCCACAGGCTCAGCACGGCGGCGCCCCAGTCCCACAGTTCATCCATCTATAAAGTGAGTGACTTTTGGAACACAGTTCCATCTATTTGCACTGGCTTACAAACTTTTTTGTTTCCCCCTTCTTTTGAGAGAGGATTGTTCACAGTCACCAAGTTTCTATGTGTAGTTGACTGTTAGCAGTGCAGCCTTGTTCTTATCATCTCAAAGTCACAATTGAAAGACCCCAGGGGAACTTATCACCAAGCATCTGTCAGTTTACATTCTTTATGATTGATGGATTTTATGCTTTACAGATCCCAGGAGGATCGGATGTCTTTGTTTGTTTTTTATATCCAATAAATGACATTTTAAGTCATATTATACCACGAGTTTCTTTGATGCGCTGTTTATTAATTGTTTATTTTCTGCACTTTTTTCCACCAAGTCCAAAGTGGGTTAGCAGCTGCACATTGAGACCAACCACATGACTTCCTAAATAACGAGTATCCTACTATATGAGAGTAAAAGTATTCTCGCGCCTACCAATGTGTCCTAAAACTAGTGGGGTTGCAGCAAAACACCGGCAGGGGTATACACCCTCCCCAGATTAAGTGATAGTGATTAAGAAATGGTGTTGCGCTCCGACTACTTAGATCTAATTAAATTAACATGTACTCAAGTGACAACCAAAACAGAAATAAACTAAAATGTGAAACTGCATGTTTAAATAAGCTCAGACAATGTGCATAAATATTAAAGTGCAATAAACCAGGTCACATTGTGCGCTTGACAAAAAACTTGATATGAAAAATCCTCTATAGATGACAGTGAGATGATATTAAGTATATATCCAAATATATAAATGATATGAAAAAAAAAAAAAAAAAAAAAAAAAAAAAAAAAAAAAAAAAAAAAAAAAAAAAAAAAAAAAAAAAAAAAAAAAAAAAAAAAAAAAAAAAAAAAAAAAAAAAATAAAAAAAAAAAAAAAAAAACACAACTGAGTGTCGTTATAAAAGTGCAAAACAGATCAAAGAATACACAAAATACTAATAATCCATGTGTAGTGTATCACGTGTCTGAACAAAATACTAATAGTCCATAAGCAGTGAAATGTGTGTTTGAGCAAAAATTCCAAAAACAAAAATAAGGTGAACTATAGTTATATGGAGAGCATATCCATTTAGTGATAAAATGCGTCCATTTGATGATCAACAAGGCAGTATCCTGCGTGCTCCAAAAGCAGGGGGTGGATTCCACCAGTGCTCCTATGCGTATAATATCCTCACACTAGGTGCAGTAATTACCTTACCTTACTGCTGTAAGGTAAACAGCATTTCCAAAGTGACGCTTGTTGTCCAATGTAGGTTCAGTAGGTGATGTAATCCTGGACTCTCATTCACCATGGGCACGTTGTAACATGCAGAGAAAGCAAGGGGAACACTCCAATAGTGAAGTACGTATTCACAATTTATTGGGTATAAAACGAAGGTAAGGTACTCACATTTAAAACAATAATAAAAGCACAACTTAAACGAACGCGTGTCACGTTCGCGCTTCCGGACGTCACTTCCGGTGTCCTTACTGGCCAATTGTGTTCCTACGCGTATCGTCAAATGACTTCATCAGGGAATAACAACTGGGGTAAGGGCGGACGTATAAATAGTGTCAGTAATTAGCAGCCATTTTTGTGAAGTCCATTGTGGCCCCATCTACGGCCATTTTCTCGTGGGCTAATATATATAGAGTAATGGTCAACGGACGTGACAGTGGCAGGAAATGTGCAAGCCTCACTTGCGATCATTTTGTGGGGGTATTTTTTATTGTAGATGATCATTAACTGTTATAGCCCGCTGGGAAATACCCAGGAAACATTATTCTTATTGGCGCAGCCCCAAAGGTAATAACAGAGCAACCCTTCTCATTAGCGCACCTGCGCAATAACGTTCGTTTCTAAAATGACATCTAGCATAAAACAACAAGAAAGAAAAGTATGGGCAATACTGGACGAATATATTAAAATTGAAAGTGATTAAATAAAATCAAAATAAAAGCTACACTAGTAAAACCATAGTCATAAAATTATTATGTGTAAGAGATATCGATAATTATATAAAATCTTAAGGTGTGTGGTATAGCATGGCCAATAATTGGGAATCAGCTATTGGCGATATAAATTATCAACAGGTCCATCTAAAAAGCAGTGATGTCTAGGAGGGAGACAGTGATCTAAAACACACTTACGACTATTTACTAGATCACTACCAGTGTATAGACTGAGTGGTATGGGAAAGAATTAAAAGTTATAGCTAAAATTGTGTGTATATGAGATCAACAATATATTGGACTAGGATGTAAGAATTCCATGATAACGGCCATCATAGATGGTCCTAACGGGAGTCATAATCGATCTCCAAGAGTAACACTAAAAACATAGACTAATTAAAAAAAGGGGAATAGAATATATATAAAAATAGAATAGGATAAGATAGAATATGTAAAAATATCAGAATCACTCTGATATGAGCGTTATAGTTTAGTATGAGCGGTAGTCATAATCGATCTCCAAGAGTGACACTAAAAACAGAGACTGAGTAAAAAAAGGGGAATAGAATATATATAAAAATAGAATAGGATAAGATAGAATATGTAAAAATATCAGAATCACTCTGATATGAGCGTTATAGTTTAGTATGAGCGGTAGTCATAATCGATCTCCAAGAGTGACACTAAAAACAGAGACTGAGTAAAAAAAGGGGAATAGAATATATATAAAAATAGAATAGGATAAGATAGAATATGTCAAAATATCAGAATCACTCTCAATTTAGGAGAGGACACCGGAAAGGAGATCCAAAATTCACATAATAGTAATTTTAAAACATCCTAACAAAAGAAGCTTATAAATAATGTAGTCAAAAATCACTAATAAAACAATTAAGGTCAAAATCAATATTGAGTCCCTGGGGCGCAAAAGTGTCTAAAGTGAAAATCCATCTAGACTCTGCCTGACTTAGTGTTCTGACCTTATGGCTCCCTCTCCAATGTCTTTTGTAGGGTTCGATACCCCAAAACATAAGCTGGGTAGGGTCCTTGTTATGGTGTATGCAAAAGTGCCTGGAAACGCTGTGCTTGTCGAAGCCATTAATGATGTTTTTAACATGCTCTTTTATTCGTACCCTTAAAGGTCTTTTGGTGCGGCCTACGTATTGCAAGCCACAACTGCATTGCAACACGTACACCGCTCCCTCGGTATTACAGCATACGAAATCTTTTATTTCGTACGTGTTCCCAGTGCTTGTAGACGTAAAATTAAATTTCTTTTCAGCTGGGCGTTTTGTTTTTAAGCATGCAAAGCACCTTTTACATGGGAAGAACCCTTTACCAGTGAAGAAAGTCAGGCCTGTGGGTGGGGGGTCGGGGACGTTCTTGACTATCTTGTCCCTTAAAGTCATTGCCTTTTTGTACACAAATTTAGGGTATTCAGGCAACAATTCCTGTAAGTGTACATCTAAGCGTAGGATGTGCCAGTGTTTTCTGATAATCTTTTCAAATTTCTTGTGTTGAGCGTTGTAGTTTAGTATGAGCGGTATCCCATCCGTCCCTCGTGCCGGGGTGGTTTTATCTCTAATTAGAGTGGTTCGATCCATATTTTCGACTTCTGTAATTTTCTTTCTAATGTCTTCATTGTCATATCCCTTATTTATGAACCTCTGGCCTATCTTTTCAGCCTGTAGGTGGTAGTCCTTAGTGTTTGTACAGTTTCTGCGTAATCTTATCAGTTGACCCTTAGGAATATTACACAGCCAGTTGGTGTGATGGCAGCTACCTCTTGGCAAGTAACTATTCCTATCGACATTTTTGAAATGGGTCTTTGTATATAATTTGTTATTATTTTGTGTCACTTCTAGATCTAGGAAAGATATTGATCCGGTACTCACTTCCCAGGATAGTTTAATGTTTCTGTTATTAATATTTAGTCCTTCCAAGAATCTAACTAGGCTGGTTGTTTCGCCTCTCCAGAGTATCAGAATATCGTCTATATACCTTTTATATATAGCCAGAATTTATCTATGTATTCCCCCATTCTAGAGGTGAGGGAGTCAATCCCATTCACTATGGGCCTAAACGGGGGATCAATTTTATCCTTGTGTATTTTTGGTAAGGCGTAAATAATCGGAGTCCTGCATGCCTCTGGAATCAGGTATTTGGCTTCTTTTTTACTCAGGATATCCTTTTGGACTTTTGCCTTAAAAACAGTTATTTTTGGCATAACCGTGAGTACTTCCATCAAAGAACTGGAGTGGCGATGGGAGCCAAATTTGCTCCCAGTGTGGCATGCTTATTCATGGCCCAATGGGAAGGGGAAGCGGTATACACTAACAGACCCAGAGAACTGGCTATATATAAAAGGTATATAGACGATATTCTGATACTCTGGAGAGGCGAAACAACCAGCCTAGTTAGATTCTTGGAAGGACTAAATATTAATAACAGAAACATTAAACTATCCTGGGAAGTGAGTACCGGATCAATATCTTTCCTAGATCTAGAAGTGACACAAAATAATAACAAATTATATACAAAGACCCATTTCAAAAATGTCGATAGGAATAGTTACTTGCCAAGAGGTAGCTGCCATCACACCAACTGGCTGTGTAATATTCCTAAGGGTCAACTGATAAGATTACGCAGAAACTGTACAAACACTAAGGACTACCACCTACAGGCTGAAAAGATAGGCCAGAGGTTCATAAATAAGGGATATGACAATGAAGACATTAGAAAGAAAATTACAGAAGTCGAAAATATGGATCGAACCACTCTAATTAGAGATAAAACCACCCCGGCACGAGGGACGGATGGGATACCGCTCATACTAAACTACAACGCTCAACACAAGAAATTTGAAAAGATTATCAGAAAACACTGGCACATCCTACGCTTAGATGTACACTTACAGGAATTGTTGCCTGAATACCCTAAATTTGTGTACAAAAAGGCAATGACTTTAAGGGACAAGATAGTCAAGAACGTCCCCGACCCCCCACCCACAGGCCTGACTTTCTTCACTGGTAAAGGGTTCTTCCCATGTAAAAGGTGCTTTGCATGCTTAAAAACAAAACGCCCAGCTGAAAAGAAATTTAATTTTACGTCTACAAGCACTGGGAACACGTACGAAATAAAAGATTTCGTATGCTGTAATACCGAGGGAGCGGTGTACGTGTTGCAATGCAGTTGTGGCTTGCAATACGTAGGCCGCACCAAAAGACCTTTAAGGGTACGAATAAAAGAGCATGTTAAAAACATCATTAATGGCTTCGACAAGCACAGCGTTTCCAGGCACTTTTGCATACACCATAACAAGGACCCTACCCAGCTTATGTTTTGGGGTATCGAACCCTACAAAAGACATTGGAGAGGGAGCCATAAGGTCAGAACACTAAGTCAGGCAGAGTCTAGATGGATTTTCACTTTAGACACTTTTGCGCCCCAGGGACTCAATATTGATTTTGACCTTAATTGTTTTATTAGTGATTTTTGACTACATTATTTATAAGCTTCTTTTGTTAGGATGTTTTAAAATTACTATTATGTGAATTTTGGATCTCCTTTCCGGTGTCCTCTCCTAAATTGAGAGTGATTCTGATATTTTGACATATTCTATCTTATCCTATTCTATTTTTATATATATTCTATTCCCCTTTTTTTACTCAGTCTCTGTTTTTAGTGTCACTCTTGGAGATCGATTATGACTACCGCTCATACTAAACTATAACGCTCATATCAGAGTGATTCTGATATTTTTACATATTCTATCTTATCCTATTCTATTTTTATATATATTCTATTCCCCTTTTTTTACTCAGTCTCTGTTTTTAGTGTCACTCTTGGAGATCGATTATGACTACCGCTCATACTAAACTATAACGCTCATATCAGAGTGATTCTGATATTTTTACATATTCTATCTTATCCTATTCTATTTTTATATATATTCTATTCCCCTTTTTTTAATTAGTCTATGTTTTTAGTGTTACTCTTGGAGATCGATTATGACTCCCGTTAGGACCATCTATGATGGCCGTTATCATGGAATTCTTACATCCTAGTCCAATATATTGTTGATCTCATATACACACAATTTTAGCTATAACTTTTAATTCTTTCCCATACCACTCAGTCTATACACTGGTAGTGATCTAGTAAATAGTCGTAAGTGTGTTTTAGATCACTGTCTCCCTCCTAGACATCACTGCTTTTTAGATGGACCTGTTGATAATTTATATCGCCAATAGCTGATTCCCAATTATTGGCCATGCTATACCACACACCTTAAGATTTTATATAATTATCGATATCTCTTACACATAATAATTTTATGACTATGGTTTTACTAGTGTAGCTTTTATTTTGATTTTATTTAATCACTTTCAATTTTAATATATTCGTCCAGTATTGCCCATACTTTTCTTTCTTGTTGTTTTATGCTAGATGTCATTTTAGAAACGAACGTTATTGCGCAGGTGCGCTAATGAGAAGGGTTGCTCTGTTATTACCTTTGGGGCTGCGCCAATAAGAATAATGTTTCCTGGGTATTTCCCAGCGGGCTATAACAGTTAATGATCATCTACAATAAAAAATACCCCCACAAAATGATCGCAAGTGAGGCTTGCACATTTCCTGCCACTGTCACGTCCGTTGACCATTACTCTATATATATTAGCCCACGAGAAAATGGCCGTAGATGGGGCCACAATGGACTTCACAAAAATGGCTGCTAATTACTGACACTATTTATACGTCCGCCCTTACCCCAGTTGTTATTCCCTGATGAAGTCATTTGACGATACGCGTAGGAACACAATTGGCCAGTAAGGACACCGGAAGTGACGTCCGGAAGCGCGAACGTGACACGCGTTCGTTTAAGTTGTGCTTTTATTATTGTTTTAAATGTGAGTACCTTACCTTCGTTTTATACCCAATAAATTGTGAATACGTACTTCACTATTGGAGTGTTCCCCTTGCTTTCTCTGCATGTTACAACGTGCCCATGGTGAATGAGAGTCCAGGACTACATCACCTACTGAACCTACATTGGACAACAAGCGTCACTTTGGAAATGCTGTTTACCTTACAGCAGTAAGGTAAGGTAATTACTGCACCTAGTGTGAGGATATTATACGCATAGGAGCACTGGTGGAATCCACCCCCTGCTTTTGGAGCACGCAGGATACTGCCTTGTTGATCATCAAATGGACGCATTTTATCACTAAATGGATATGCTCTCCATATAACTATAGTTCACCTTATTTTTGTTTTTGGAATTTTTGCTCAAACACACATTTCACTGCTTATGGACTATTAGTATTTTGTTCAGACACGTGATACACTACACATGGATTATTAGTATTTTGTGTATTCTTTGATCTGTTTTGCACTTTTATAACGACACTCAGTTGTGTTTTTTTTTTTTTTTTTTATTTTTTTTTTTTTTTTTTTTTTTTTTTTTTTTTTTTTTTTTTTTTTTTTTTTTTTTTTTTTTTTTTTTTTTTTTTTTTTTTTTTTTTTTTTTTTCATATCATTTATATATTTGGATATATACTTAATATCATCTCACTGTCATCTATAGAGGATTTTTCATATCAAGTTTTTTGTCAAGCGCACAATGTGACCTGGTTTATTGCACTTTAATATTTATGCACATTGTCTGAGCTTATTTAAACATGCAGTTTCACATTTTAGTTTATTTCTGTTTTGGTTGTCACTTGAGTACATGTTAATTTAATTAGATCTAAGTAGTCGGAGCGCAACACCATTTCTTAATCACTATCCTACTATATGGATAAGCGTTTTCTACAAAGGGACTATTCATTTGTGCGCCAATTACCTTTTTTTGTTGATGTTGTTTGGTCATTTTGGACCCATTTCGGGGTAAAGGGGCGGGGGGTGCAATTTTGTGTCATTTTTGACCCATTTCAGGTTAAAAGGGCCGAGTGTGCAATTTTGGTCAATTTGGACCCATTTCAGGGTAAAAAGGCCGGGGGTGCGATTTTGTGTCATTTTGGACCTATTTCAGGATAAAAGGGCGGGGGGTGCTATTTTTGTATTTTTTGACCCATTTTGGGCTAAAAGGGCTGGGGGAGAGATTTTGGTCATTTTGGACGCATTTCAGGATAAAAGGGCTGGGGGTGCAATTTAGGTCATTTTGGAACCATTTCGGAGTAAAAGGGCTGGGGGTGCAATTTTGTGTAATTTTGGACCTATTTCAGGATAATAGGGGCCAGGGGTGCAATTTTGGTCTCTTTGGACCCATTTCGGGGTAAAAGGATTGGCGGTGTGATTTTGTGTAATTTTGGACCCATTTTGGGGTAAAAGGCCCAGGTTACATTTTTGTCATTTTGGAACCATTTCGGGGTAAAAGGGCTCGGGGTGCGATTTTGTATAATTTTGGACCCATTTCTGTATAAAAGGGCCGGGGTGCGATTTTGTGTAATTTTGAACCCATTTAAGGATAAAAGGGCCGGGGTGTAATTTTGGTCAATTTGGACCCATTTTGGGGTAAAAGGGCTGGGGGTGCAATTTTTGTCATTTTTGACCCATTTTGGGGTAAAATGGCCCGGTGTGCGATTTTGTGTCATTTTGGACCAATTTAGGGGTAGAAGAGCTGTGGTGCAATTTTGGTAATTTTGGACCCATTTCAGGATAAATGGGCCGGGGGTTCCATTTTGGTAATTTTGGACCCATTTCGGGGTAAAAGGGCCAGGGGTGCAATTTTGTTTAATTTTGGACCCATTTCAGGATAAAAGGTCTGGGGTGCAATTTTGGTCATTTTGGAAACATTTTGGGGTAAAAGGGCCGGGCTGCAATTTTGGTAATTTTGGACCCATTTCAGCATAAAAGGGCTAGGGTGCAATTTTGTGTCATTTTTGACCCATTTCAGGATAAAAGGTCCGGGGTGCTATTTTGGTCATTTTGGAACCATTTTATTTCAGGATAAAAGGGCCGGGGGTACGATTTTGTGTCATTTTGGACCCATTTCAGGACAAAAGGGCTGGGGGTGCAATTTTGGTCATTTGTGAACCATTTGGGGTAAAAGAGCTGGGGGTTCAATTTTGGTCATTTTGGACCCATTTCGGGGTAAAAGGGCTGGGGGTGCAATATTGTGTAATTTTGGACCTATTTCAGAATAAAAGGTCTGGAGTGCTATTTTGGTCATTTTGGAACCATTTTGGGGTAAAACGGCCGTGGGTGCTATTTTGGTCATTTTAGACCCATTTCAGGACAAAAGGGCCGGGGGTGCAATTTTTGTCATTTTTGACCCATTTTAGGCTAAAAAGGCCGGGGGTGCGATTTTGGTCATTTTGGCCCCATTTAGGAATGAAAGGGTCGGGGGTGCGATTTTGTGTCATTTTGGACCCATTTCACTATAAAAGGGCTGGAGGTACAATTTTGGTCATTTGGGAACCATTTAGGGTAAAAGGGCTGGGGTGCGATTTTGTGTAATTTTGGACCTATTTCAGGATAATATGGGCCAGGGGTGCAATTTTGGACTCTTTGGACCCATTTCGGGGTAAAAGGGCTGGAGGTGTGATTTTGTGTCATTTTGGACCCATTTTGGGGTAAAAGGCCCGGGTGAGATTTTTGTCATTTTTGACCCATTTTGCGCTAAAAGGGCCAGGGTGCAATTTTGGTCATTTTGGACCTATTTCAGGATAAAAGGATCGGGGGTTCGATTTTGTTTTTTTTGGACCCATTTCAGGGTAAAAGGGCCGGGGGTGCAATTTTGGTAATTGTGGACCCATTTCAGGGTAAAAGGGCCGGGGTGCGATTTTGTGTCATTTTGGACCTATTTCAGGATAATAGGGGCCAGGGGTGCAATTTAGGTCTCTTTGGACCCATTTCAGGGTAAAAGGACCAGGGGTGCAATTTTGGTCATTTTGGAACCATTTTGGGCTGAAAGGGCCGAGGGTGCGATTTTGTGTCATTTTGGACCCATTTTAGGATAAAAAGGCCGGGGGTGCAATTTTGGTCAATTTGGACTCATTTCAGGATAAAAGGGCCGGGGGTGCAATTTTGGTCATTTTGGAACCATTTCTGGGTAAAATGACCCGGGGTGCGATTTTGTGTCATTTTGGACCTATTTCAGGATAATAGGGGCCAGGGGTGCAATTTAGGTCTCTTTGGACCGATTTCGGGGTAAAAGGGCTGGAGGTGGGATTTTGGTCATTTTGGAACCAATTCGGTGTAAAAGGGCCGGGGGTGAGATTTTGTGTAATTGTGGACCCATTTCAGGATAAATGGGCCGGGGCTTCAATTTTGGTAATTTTGGACCCATTTCGGGGTAAATGGCCCGGGGTGCAATTTTGTGTCATTTTGGACCCATTTCGGGGTAAATGGCCCGGGGTTCAATTTTGTGTCATTTTGGACCTATTTAAGGATAGAAGGGCTGGGGGTGCAGTTTTGTGTCATTTTTGACCCATTTTGGGCTAAAAGGGCCGGGGGTGCAATTTTGGCCATTTTGGACCAATTTTGGGGTAAAATGGCTCGGGGTGCAATTTTGGTAATTTTGTACCCATTTCAGGATAAAAGGGCCAGGGGTGCAATTTTTGTCATTTTGGAACCTTTTTCGGTGGTAAAAGGGCCGGGGGTGCAATTTTGTGTCATTTTTGACCCATTTCAGGATAAAAGGGCCGGGGGTGCAATTTTGGTCAATTTGGACCCATTTCAGGGTAAAAAGGCCAGGGGTGCAATTTTGGTCATTTTGGACCCATTTTATTTCAGGATAAAAGGGCCGGGGGTGCGATTTTGTGTCATTTTGGACCTATTTCAGGATAAAAGGGCCGGGGGTGCAATTTTGGTCAATTTGGACCCATTTCAGGGTAAAAAGGCCAGGGGTGCAATTTTGGTCATTTTGGACCCATTTTATTTCAGGATAAAAGGGCCGGGGGTGCGATTTTGTGTCATTTTGGACCTATTTCAGGATAAAAGGGCCGGGGGTGCAATTTTGGTCATTTTGGACCCATTTTATTTCAGGATAAAAGGGCCGGGGGTGCGATTTTGTGTTATTTTGGACCTATTTCAGGATAAAAGGGCCGGGGGTGCTATTTTGGTCATTTTGGAACCATTTCTGGGTAAAATGACCTGGGGTGCGATTTTGTGTCATTTTGGACCTATTTCAGGATAATAGGGGCCAGGGGTGCAATTTAGGTCTCTTTGGACCGATTTCGGGGTAAAAGGGCTGGAGGTGTGATTTTGGTCATTTTGGAACCAATTCGGTGTAAAAGGGCCGGGGGTGAGATTTTGTGTAATTTTGGACCCATTTCAGGATAAATGGGCCGGGGCTTCAATTTTGGTAATTTTGGACCCATTTCGGGGTAAATGGCCCGGGGTGCAATTTTGTGTCATTTTGGACCCATTTCGGGGTAAATGGCCCGGGGTTCAATTTTGTGTCATTTTGGACCTATTTAAGGATAGAAGGGCTGGGGGTGCAGTTTTGTGTCATTTTTGACCCATTTTGGGCTAAAAGGGCCGGTAGTGCAATTTTGGCCATTTTGGACCCATTTTGGGGTAAAATGGCTCGGGGTGCAATTTTGGTAATTTTGTACCCATTTCAGGATAAAAGGGCCAGGGGTGCAATTTTTGTCATTTTGGAACCTTTTTCGGTGGTAAAAGGGCCGGGTGTGCAATTTTGTGTCATTTTTGACCCAATTCAGGATAAAAGGGCCAGGGGTGCAATTTTGGTCAATTTGGACCCATTTCAGGGTAAAAAAGGCCAGGGGTGCAATTTTGGTCATTTTGGACCCATTTTATTTCAGGATAAAAGGGCCGGGGGTGCGATTTTGTGTCATTTTGGACCTATTTCAGGATAAAAGGGCCGGGGGTGCTATTTTTCTAATTTTTGACCCATTTTGGGCTAAAAGGGCTGGGGGAGCGATTTTGGTCATTTTGGCCCCAATTCAGAATGAAAGGGCCGTGGTGCAATTTTGGTCATTTTGGACCCATTTTGCGGTAAAAGGGCTGGGGGTGCGATTTTGTGTCATTTTGGATGCATTTCAGGATAAAAGGGCCGGGGTGCAATTTTGGTCATTTTTTAACCATTTCGGAGTAAAAGGGCTGGGGGTGCAATTTTGTGTAATTTTGGACCTATTTCAGGATAATAGGGGCCAGGGGTGCAATTTTGGTCTCTTTGGACCCATTTCGGGGTAAAAGGATTGGCGGTGTGATTTTGTGTAATTTTGGACCCATTTCTGTATAAAAGGGCCGGGGTGCGATTTTGTGTAATTTTGAACCCATTTCAGGATAAAAGGGCCGGGGTGTAATTTTGGTCAATTTGGACCCATTTTGGGGTAAAAGGGCTGGGGTGCAATTTTTGTCATTTTTGACCCATTTTGGGGTAAAATGGCCCGGGGTGTGATTTTGTGTCATTTTGGATCAATTTCGGGGTAAAAGGGCCGTGGTGCAATTTTGGTAATTTTGGACCCATTTCAGGATAAATGGGCCGGGGGTTCCATTTTGGTAATTTTGGACCCATTTCGGGGTAAAAGGGCCAGGGGTGCAATTTTGTTTCATTTTGGACCCATTTCAGGATAAAAGGGCTGGGGTGCAATTTTGTTTCATTTTGGACCCATTTCGGGGTAAAAGGGCTGGTGTGCAATTTTGGTCATTTCGGAAACATTTTGGGGTAAAAGGGCCGGGGGTGCAATTTTGTTTCATTTTGGACCCATTTCGGGGTAAAAGGGCTGGGGTGCAATTTTGGTCATTTTGGAAACATTTTGGGGTAAAAGGCCCAGGGGTGCAATTTTGGTCATTTTGGAACCTTTTTATGGTAAAAGGGCCGGGGTGCTATTTTGTGTCATTTTTGACCCATTTCAGGATAACAGGTCCAGGGTGCTATTTTGGTCATTTTGGAACCATTTTATTTCAGGATAAAAGGGCCGGGGGTACGATTTTGTGTAATTTTGGACCCATTTGAGAACCAAAGGGCCGGGGGTGCAATTTTGGTCATCTGGGAACCATTTGGGGTAAAAGGGCTGGGGGTGCAATTTTGGTCATTTTGGACCCATTTCGGGGTAAAAGGGCTGGCGGTGCGATTTTGTGTCATTTTGGACCCATTTTGGGGTAAAAGGGCCGGAGGTGCAATTTTGTGTAATTTTGGACCCACTTCAGGATAAAAGGGCTGGGGGTGTAATTTTGGTCATTTTGGACCCATTTTGGGCTAAAAGGGTTGGGGGAGTAGTTTTAGTCGTTTTTGACCCATTTCTTGCTAAAAATGCCAGGAGTGAGATTTTTGTAGGTTTTGTTTTTTTTGCCCATTTTGGGCTAAAAAGGCCAGTGGTGCGATTTTGGTCATTTTTGTGCCATTTCGGGCTAAAAGGGTGCGATTTTGGTCATTTTGGACCCATTTCGGGCCAGGAGTGAGATTTTTGTAGGTTTTGTTTTTTTTGACCCATTTCGGGCTAAAAGGGCCAGGGTTGCAATTTTGGTAATTGTGGGCCCATTTTGGGCTTTAAGGTTCGGTAGTGTGATTTTAATAATTTTGAACCCATTTCTTTCTAGAAGCGCCGGGGGTGCGATTTTAGACATTTTGACTGATTTTGTGCTAAAAGGTGCGATTTTTGTCATTTTGGACCCATTTCAAGCTAAAAGGGCCTCTGGGTGCGATTTTGCTTATTTTGGACCCATTTTGGGCTAAAAAGGGCTGGGGGAGTAATTTTAGTCCCTTTTGACCCATTTCGGGCTAAAAGTACCGGGATGCAATTTTGGTCATTTTGGACCCATTTTGGGCTAAAAGGGTCGGGGGTGCGATTTTGGTCATTTTGGGCTTATTTGGGGCTAAAAACGCCACCGGTAGTGCGATTTTGGTCATTTTGGATCCATTTCCATCTAGAATCCCTGGGGGTGTGATTTTTGTAATTTTTGACCCATTTTGTACTAAAAGGGCCGGGGTGTAATTTTGGTAGTTTTTTGGACCCATTTCGGGCAAAAGGGGCCGGGGTGGGATTTTTTTCATTTTGGACCCATTTCGTGTTAAAAGCGCCAGGGGTGCGATTTTGGTAGTTTTGGACCCACTTTGGGCTAAAAGGACCAGGGGTGCGATTTTGGTCGTTTTTGACTAAGGATGAGCTGAACACCCCCAGAACCTGCGATCAGACCTAAACTTCATGTGAACTTTAGAACCCTATTAAAGTCTATGGGACTCGAACGTTCAAAATCAAAAGTGCTAATTTTAAAGGCTAATATGCAAGTTACTGTCCTAAAAAGTGTTTGGGGACCTGGTCCTGCCCCAGGGGACATGGATCAATGCAAAAAAAAGTTTTAAAAATGGCAGTTTTTTGGGAGAAGTGATTTTATTAATGCTTAAAGTGAAACAATAAAAGTGTAATATTCCTTTAAATTTCATACCTGGGGGGTGTGTATAGTATGCCTGTGAAGGGGCGCACGTTTCCCGTGCTTAGAACTGTCCCTGCACAAAGTGTCATTTCTACAGGAAAATAAGTCATTTAAAATCACTCGCGGCTATAATGAATTGTTGGCTCCCCGTAATACAGAGAACAGTCATTGAAAGTCATTGATAAAAAAAAGCGTGGGGTTCCCCCAAATTCCAGGCCCTTCAGGTCGGGTACGGATATTAAGGGGAACCCCGCGTCAAATTTAAAAAATAAATGACATGGGGTTCCCCCCAAACACAGGTTTCATAGGTTTCTGTTACATCAGAGGGGGGCGGGGTTATCCACATGTCATTGGGGAAGCCAGGCTTTCCCCTTGTGTCAGAGGGGGCAGGGTCAGGTGACAGGTGGCCCCGCCCTCCTCATATAAGAAGTGTCAGGCTGCCGGGATCCCGGCAGTGTCTCCAGTGGAGACAAGATGGATGCGCTGCGCTGGAGGGAGAGATCACCCATCGCTGGATCAGATCAGCCAACGCTGGACCCCGGAGAGATGATCATCCATCGCTGGATAAGAGTGGATTACCACCGCTGGAATCTTTTTTTTTTTTTCTTTTTTTAATAAAGAACTTTTGCAATGGTGTGTGTGTCTTTTTAAACTATTTTTTACACTTTCTTTGTGAAATGGTAGGGGTACATTTGTACCCCCTCACCATTTCAAACAGGGAGAGGCCAGGATCTGGGGGTCCTCTTGTTAAAAGGCGCTTCCAGATTCTGATAAACCCCCTGCCCGCAGACCCCCACAACCACCGGCCAGGGTTGTGGGGTTTAGGCCCTTGCCCTCATCAACATGGGGGCAGGGTGCTTTGGGGGGACCCCAAAGCATCCTCCCAATGTTGAGGGCATGTGGCCTGGTACGGTTCAGGAGGGGGGGGCGCTCTCTCGTCCCCCCCTCTTTTCCTGCGGCCTGCCAGGTTGCGTACTCGGATAAAGGGTCTGGTATGGATTTTTAGGGGGAACTCCACACCAAATAAAAAAAAAAACACGGTATGGAGTTCCCCCTAAAAATCCATACCAGACCTGAAGGGTCTGGTATGGATATTTGGGGGAACCCCACGTAATTTTTCTTTTTAAATTTGACACAGGGTTCCCCATAATATCCATACCAGACCTGAAGGGCCTGGTAATTGAAATGGAGGAACCCCACGCTTTTTTTTTTATCAATGACTTTCAATGACTGTTCTCTGTATTATGTAAAATGTATTGAAAACTCACCCAGAATATATAGCACACTAGATCAGGTGAGCCTGATCACATTATCGTATACTGTAAACAGGAATTTAAATAGCATAGCTAAGGAAAGCCAATGCAGAGGGTGCAGATTGTGGGGCAATGGGGGGAAGTGCATGGGGGACACTGGGCAGGACATCCTGTCAGTCAGACTATATAGGGCCCTATGATTTCTAATGGTGGCCCTGCGAACAATAATAAGAAACTGATGCCACTTTTTATTCAGGAGACTTATGCCCCGTACACACGTTCCGATTATCGTAAGACAGATCGTTCACATTTTGTTGCATACAACTAAGATCGAATACAACAGTGCAAAATGTGTGTAAGATTTTTGTCGTACGATTCTGGAAAAATCTTCCATTGTGCGTAGCTACGTATTTTAAAGTATGTCAAATACGTGTGATCAGATTATCGAACGATCTGTCCGAAAGCGACTTTTGTAGTCCGATAATCGGAACGCGTGTATGGGGCATTAGAGTAAATAATAATCAAAGCATCTCAAACTTCACATAGGTTTGTTTATTCTTTTCAACACACCGACCCTTTGGGCATAACATTGCAAATGTCAGGAAAGAATTTCCAGAAGCTTTTTGTTGTTGTTTTTACCAAATTTATTGAATATGCAGATTTGCACAGAACATCAAGACACAGACAACATAACATTTTTAATCATTTGTTTGCTTGGTATTGTTTCATTTGAGTCTTTCATGTAGATTTTATTTTTTACATCCTTGTTGTTGGGTCTGGCATGGCTCAGGAGGGCAGGGGAGGCAAGGATCTGTGCAGACAGAAAATTATAATATGAATACATGTTATACATTTGTATTCTTAACTGACCTTATAGAATATATACACTTTCTGTATATACACTTTCTGAGAAACCTGGTATTCAGTAATCACTAATTATATAGGTACTAAATTGTGCGTGTTGTCAGCCTCTACACAATAAATTAGTATGGCATCCCTAAATATACCCCAATACAACCACTACTACTACTTTCTTGTTGATCCTCAAGCCCTGAATCACAGAAGCCGTGATTTCCATACATTGAACTTATGATGGCAGAGAAGCCTGTAAGCCCTTGTACACACGGTCGGACATCCCGACAACAAAATCCATCGGATTTTGTCCTACGGATTTTGTCCGAAACTTGTGTTGCATACACACGGTCGGACAAAGTTGTCGGAAAATCCGATCGTACGTAACGTTATGACATTATTTTGTTACGACGGGACTACGTTCAGGCTAGTAGCCAATAGCTTTGGTCTAGGAATTTGATCTGAGCATGCGTGGCACTTTGTCCGATCGGAATTTTCTACACACAATTGGACAAAGTCCGATCAGATCATGTTGTCGTAAAGTTTTATAGCCCAGCTCTAAGCCCTTGTACACACGGTCGGACATTTCGACAACCAAATCCGTCGGATTTTGTCCGTCGGATCGTGTCCGAAATGTTGCATACACACGGTCGGACAAAGTTGTCGAAAAATCCGATCTTTCAGAACGTGATGACGTATTTTCTTTACGATGGGACTACGTTCAGGCTAGTAGCCAATAGCTTTGATGTAGGAATTTGATCTGAGCATGCGTGGCACTTTGTCCGATCGAAATTCTCTACACATGATCGGAGTATGTCCTATCGGACCAGTTTGTCGGAAAATATTTCCAACATGTTGGAAAACTTGGTCCGACGGATATTCCGACGGAATCAGTCCGATGCATACCACACACAGTCGGATTATCCGACAACACGGTCTGATAGGACACATTCCGACGGATTCTCCGACCGTGTGTACGGGGGCTAAAACTTTGTCCGTCGGATATTCCGATGGAAACAGTCCAATGGAGCCCACACACAGTCGGATTATCCGACAAAATGGTCCGATCGGACATTTTCCGTCGGAATGTCCGACCGTGTGTACAAGGGCTAAGAGCGAATGCCCATAAATTCTCCTAAATTCTTTTAGACAGGCATGTCTTTGAATTTGCTCTGTATGATTGAACTGAAGGATTTGTCTATAAAAGAGTAAATCCTCCTAAATGTGACATTCCAATAATTGGCTGATACTGTTGGCCCAAAAGTGAACCTGCGATACAGAAATGTCTTGGAATCCATCGCTGACTTGTTTTTAAAGGTGGAATCTCCAAGGCTGTCATCCTCATTCTGTCTTTACTACCTAGCAGCAGGATGAGGACTTTTCCCATGTAACTGGCTGCATGCTTGTTCTGGTCAGTGACTCAAGGTAGGGAAAACAGTATGAGGATGGATATTATAAATGTCACTCGTGCAAAGTGTGAAAAGCTAAATAAAAAAAATTGTGAAAAAAAATATTAAAGAGCTAATGTGCATGTGGATAATACAAGATTCCTGATGCTGCGTACACACAAGCTAAATGTCAGACAGAAATAGTCAAACGGAAGCTTTTTATCATATATTCCGATCGTGTGTATGCTTCATCTGACTTTTTTTTTTTTATTATTCTGACGGACCTAGAAAGAGAGCATGTTCTAAATATTTCCGACCGAACCAATTCCTATCGGGAAAAACGCTCGTCTGTATGCTGTTCCGACAGACCAAAAACGACGCATGCTCTGAAGCAAGTACGAGACGGAAGCTATTGGCTACTGGCTATTGAACTTCCTTTTTCTAGTCCCGTCTTACATGCTGTACGTCACCGCGTTGCGCAATAAACAGATTCTGGACAGCCGCACTCTTGAAAAGTAGCCTTCTTTTATTGAGAAAAATTCACATAAAAAAAAAAAGATGGAAATCACAACAGACAAAATAGCTGAAGTTTCGCACTAGCGATAGTGCTTATTCATAGTTCAATAAAAGAAGCTACTTTTCAAGAGTGCGGCTGTCCAGAATCTGTTCCTGTTCATTGCTATTAGCCATTGCCAGCACCTACGACTTCCGACCCGAGAGTTAAGTTCATTATCTTTGTTTTTCCTGGAGCGGTGATATCTCCCTTTTTACCGCGTTCTTGGTGGTCGGAATTTGGTGTGATGGGGTGCACACTAGAATGTTTCAGCAGAATTCTGTCGGAACTCCGTCGGAAATTTTTATTTATTTTTTTCCGATGAGAAAACCGGTCGTGTGTACAGGACATTAGTTGCCCACTGCTAGGATGCCGTAGCATTAATAGTAGAATTAATAGTAGTACACCCTGATACCAAACTATAGTAATATTCTGCCTACTAAAATAATGTGGAATAAAGTGCTAGGGTGCTATGTCACTGATACATAAATCAACCTATTCCTATATTCATGCAAGAAACTCATCAATATGCAAAGATCAATCAGAATAAATTCATAGTTACATAGTTACCAAGTTAGTAAGGTTGAATAAAGGCACCAGTCCATCCAGTCTACAATTGTCCATATCCCTGTACATTGCACACTCACATCGGTCCCTACCCTCAAGGAGCCCACAATCCAAGGTCCCCATTCATATACTAGGGCCAATTTTGGACAGAAGCCAAGTAACCTACCTGCATCTCTTTGGAATGTCATCAATGTGAAATTTAAAAAAAGAAAGAATATATGTGCAGTCCATGGTTCAAGAATTAAGCATGCTGCCAGTGAATGCATAAGAGGATTCCCATGCCATCAGGTGGATATACATCTATTCAAAAGCCTTGCTGACCCACCTCGGCATAAGCCCAGGGGGTCCACACCTGCGGGTAAATGCGCACTCGCTGCTGGGAGTCTGTGTTGGGTGTTGCAGTGTATTTGCACAAGAACGCAGCACTTTACAGTCTAATATTGATGAACTTCACATGCAGTTTATGTTGATGGACTTTCATGGTAAAACACTTATAGTAGGACAGGGAGTGAGGGTAATTATATTTAATGGACCCTGAAACAGCAGCAAAAACCTGAGCGGAATTCTGATCCTTTATCACTTTGTCCAAAACTAGAAAAAAAAATGTTTTTGGCTTGACAAACAGTTTAAGTAATTTACACCTCCTTGCTCTTGGGCACCTACTTATCTCCCCCAGCTATACCCCAATCATTGAACCCAATACAAAATGATCACATTATTGTACCTGGATTATATTTAATATATTTGATATAATGGAAAAAAAAAAAAAGGTGTGATGCCCTCTTTTGCTTTACAGTTGTCAGAGCTGAGAGGCAATGCTGGAGATTCTGCTGTGGCAACTTATTTTAAAGTATTTTAAAGAAAATAACAAAACCTAGCTGATCCTTCCATCTACTGTGGTACAGCTTAAACGAAAATGCCATACTGGATACTGTTCTAGGCACAGAGTCCACTAAACTAACCTCTACCCAATACTTCACTATCTGCCTTCCCACAGCAACAACATTGGCTGACAAAGCCAAAAGTAGATGGGAACCCGATATTGGGGTCATAGAAAAAACGGATTGGAAATAAATTTGAGATCATACTAACAGTTTCCCCTAAAATGTCAGACCGGTTAAAACAACTATACAGGATATCCTACATTGAGCATATTTGACAACCCAGAAAATTGTGCAATACCAGTCCACACGTAGTACACTTTGTCCATTATGTGCCTCCGCACCTGGCTCTATCATTTGTTATGGAGTTGCCCGGTTATAAAAACTTTTGGCTTCAGGTAATTCACAATCTGCATGACAAGATGGGTTCACCAGCGGTTCTAGATCCTAATTTAGGCCTAATGGGCCTACTTGTGGATCCAGAGGTAGATAAATTCCTTGCTAGCTTTTTATAGGAAACACTGTTTCTTTTTTATATGAAACAGTGGCATCGGAACTGGATGTAGGAAATACCCCCCATAATCCAGAGGTGGAAAAAAAGCCTCTATGTGTATTAAAAAAAAACTGATTTATACACATAGAGGCTGTCCACTTAAATATCCCACGGTGTGATATAGGTGGTTAGCAGATAGTGAGAGACTCGTACCTGAACATCTAAACTTTGTTGCACTCAGCAAAGTCAGTGTATACCTGAAATGCCTTGTACACATGGTTGGACATTCCGACCACAAGATCCATCCGGCGCATGATGCCTAAAGTTGTGTAATCTGCTACTTGCAGTCAATCTGTAGAACTGTTTTACCCATGACTTTGCCCCCTTTTGTACCATGTACCTTTTTCTCCATAAAGTTGTTTTTTTTCAATTAAAAAAAAAAGCAAACTAAAATGTAAATATATATTTATTTCTAAAGGTAAGTAAAAAGGAGCACCCAATGTCCAGTGCATGCAAGCAGATAGGTGAGTTTGTAATTGTTTTGTGAGTAGCAACAAGTAATCAAGCCAATGCATTGCAGGGGAACAAAGACTTCCCCTACCACAGAGATGTGTCTACAATGTACAGTGATTCTCAACCAGGGTTCCGTGGAACCTTAGGGTTCCTCCAGAGGTTGCTAGGGGTTCCTCCAGCATTGGGCAATTTCTGCCTCTCAGATAAGTTCCCACTGTTCCCAAGATCCCATTGATCCCTTTTAGCTATCTGCAAGGAGGTAATTCTTCCCAATGACCACAATTGTAAGGACCATTGTTTCCAACGACCATCACACTAATGTATCATGAATTGTAGATTTCTAATTTTTAGCAGGGGTCCCGAGACCGGAGAACTATCTCAAGGGTTCCTCTGTGTTGAAAAGGTTGAGAAAGGCTCTTGGACAACTCTTCTGATAATTCTTTTCACTCCTCTGTCAGAACAGTTGCGAGGAGCACCTGGTCGTGGCCGGTTTATGGTGAAATTATGTTCTTTCCACTTTTGGATAATGGCCCCAACAGTGCTCACTGGACACCTTGGTAATGAGACACCTTTTTATAGACCATCAGTTGAGACTGAACGAGCTGATATTAATTTGCACTGACAAGGAACAGGATTGCTTTCTAATTACTGATAGATTTAAGCTGGTGTCTTGGTTTTCCGTGCCTTTTTGCACCTCTTTTTCTTCATGTGTTCGATACTTTTTCACTTTGTCATTCCTATTTATTACACATAACTTAATTTCTGAACTTATTTGTTTTGGTTTCTTTGTATGTATGGGTTTCATGGGTAGTTACTGACATGTGGTGAAAATGTTATGTTAATAGCCCCTTTGAAAATATATTTACCTAGAAAAATGGTGACTTGTTCAATACTTATTTTACCCGCTGTATAAGTTGCCCTAAATGCAATGAAATTGATTTACCACTGATGTGTACTACATAATTCCTGCCACAAAAAATATATAGGCAAATGTATTCCAGCTGAGTACATACAAATTATATTTGTAAATGATATTTGATGTTTACTGACTCACTAGGCTTAGGGCACTTTGGTTTTTGGTCCTGACATTGCTGCACTGGCTTGCATTCTGCAAAGGAAAAGTAGGGACATTAGATGGCATGGGAAAGGTATCCCCATCAGTGGCGGCTGGTGCTCAACATTTTTGGGGGGGTGCAAACAAACTGAAAAATTCAGAAAAAAACCCAATCAATTGCAGCCTCACTGTGCCATCAAACGCAGCCACTTTGCCCATCAAACGCTGCCACGGTGCCCATTAAATGCTGGCACTGTGCCCATTAAGTACTGCCGCTGTGCCCATTAAGTGCTGCCGCTGTGCCCATTAAGTGCTGCCGCTGTGCCCCCACCCGCCATCTGCACGGCACTTACCTCGTCTCTAGTGTGCAGTGGGTGACATCGGCAAGCGGTGTCCGGTGTCCTCCATATCCTCTTCTCCCGCGCTCCTCCTTTTGTCTTCTGCAATGATTGGATGCCTGGTAGGCGTCCAATCACAGCGCCTGTGATTTCAGCCAATCATGTGACAGGTAACCCAGACCCGGCAAACTGATTGGCTGAGAGGCGGGTCAGTGTTAGGGAAGAAATGTATTCACTTCTCTAACACTACACTGTGTAAACAGTGAACACAGAGCAGTGCACCCACTGTTTACCCTTTTGGAAGCCTATTAGAGACCACGGCTCTAATCAGGACACCTATTAGAGCTGACAGCTCTAATCAGGCACTTCCAAAGAAGCCCTACCGCTGTAATTCAGATGCCGGACACCTGAATAAGGGGCAGGAGCAGTGACAATATATAGATTCATGCAATGCATGAATCTATCTATTGGTGATAGAGCGGTGCAGGAGAGAGGGGGTGGCGCTCCTGCGCCCTCTATGGACGCACCACCACTGATCCCCATTGAAAGATTTTCCCTCTATTCTTGTTTTGGTGGCAATTCAAAAACGTGTATCTACCCTCACATTTAATCCCCATGCCAATGATGATCAGGATAATTAGAGACAGTGAATCTCGCTAATGGGGACACAGACAGTAATAAAAACCTAACAGAGATTTTAACCCCCTACCACTGTGTCAATACCTAAAAATGTTATGCCTTTAGTAATACTTTAACAATAAATAAGCAGTAACCGATCTCATATAAAAGTTGAAATAAGCAAAGTGAAAATGAATTATCACTGATGTGTTCTATATAATTGTTTCCATAAAAAAAAAGAAAAAAAACATAATGGCAATTTATTCCAGCTGAATACATAAAAATGGCATGTAAATTATTTTTGCTGTTTACTAACTCACCAGGCTTAGGGCACTTTGGTTTTTGGTCCTGACATTGCTGCACTGGTTTGCATGCTGAAAAGGAAAAGTAGGGACATTATTTATGAAGCCATGTGTCTTTTTAGGCCTTAGATCACTACTGTTAATGATAATATATATATAAAAAAAAAGAACAATTCAAAAAGAAAACACTAAATCTGAATTTGATAAAAGTGTCTAGTAGCAAGTATTTCTATATCTTTGATGTCTGATAATTGCTCAGACTTACAGCAGCATATTTGTATGACACAAATGAATGGGAATGACACATGGCACTACACACCGCTAAAAACCTATAATGCGCTTGCTGCTGGTGGTTTGATTAAAACGTATTCTTACATAAAATACTTGAACATGCTGAAGCATGGTTTCTATGAAACAGGTATATTAATTTAGACTTTTATTTATTTTTTCTTCAAAAGTCCTTAATAAGTTATCTCTTATATTAAAAACCCCTTATGCCGCATACACACGACCGGACTTTCCGACAGACTAGGTCCGACGGTCTTCCCGATGGACTTTTGGCGGAGTTCCGACGGACTTTCCAAACGGAATTGGCCACACACGAACGGACTAAGTCCATTCGTAAGTCCATTCATTTTGAACGTGATGACGTAAACGGTACTAAACAAGGAAGTTCAATAGCCAGTAGCCAATAGCTTCCCTTGCGTTGTATTTGGTCCTGCACACAGACAAGCGGTTTTGCCCACACACGATCGGGTTGTCTGACAGACTAATCCCTAGACCTAGTCTGCCGGAAAGTCCAGTCGTGTGTATGCGGCATTAGAGTTATGTTATTGTATATTTATTTGTGGCATGGGACTTGTGGATTTAAATTAACACATCATATTGTAGACCCCAAAACAGTGTAAGGCCGATCGTCAACTTTTCCACTTTCTGAAGGGTTCTATAAGTATAAAAAGCTACTTACGGTCCTGGCACTTCTGATCATGATGTTTTTGATGTTGTTCATGTTGTTCATGGTGTCCATGATGTCCATGAGATCCACCTTTAGAAGACATTGTTGTTGGCTGGTGCTAGCAAGTAAGTTCAAAGTTAACTCAAAGGAATAGCAAGTTCTGTTATGAAGAAGATGAACCTGATGCTTTTATACCCAAGTTGTTTCCTGCTTGTAAAGGGCGATGTGAATCTCTTGAAAAACCAGTTTGATTTTTCACCAAACCTGACATTCATTTTATAGAGGAACCTTTTTAAATTATTGTAATGTTCCAGGAAGGAAGGGGTGTTGCCTCCTTGGTGTATCATTTAAAAGCTAATTATACCCAAATCTTACATGAGTTATAGATGACTCTCTAAGGCTGGGTTCACACTAGTCGCAGAGAAACCAGAGCTGGAATTGGCACCTGAAGAGAAAAAGCAGCTGATCAGCAGTTCCTCTCTGTTGTAGCTGTGGATCAGCTGACCTGGGAGAGGGGAGATGTAGTGAAGAGGGGGAAAGAATTTGTGTTCAGAACAGAAAGCATCTGCAAATCAGATGTGTTCCCATAGAAGATTATGTGTCTGCAATTCGCACCACAATGCCTAGAAAACTGACACTTTTTTTGGGCAATGCGGAGTGTGGATGCAATGCACATATGTGAACCTGACTCATTCAAATGAACAGATTTCAAAAATGTCCCAGCCATATTGAACATTAGGTCAAGAATTCCATAGCTGATGACTGAATGAATATATAGTTACATAGTAGATAGGGTTGGAAGAACCCCAGGTCCATCAAGTCCAAAGTGTGTGTGTGTGTGTGTGTGTGTGTGTGTGTGTGTGTGTGTGTGTGTGTGTGTGTGTGTGTATCAGTTTTAGTCTTCTAAGAGTACAGTATACATACCCTTATATAGTGTGCTCATTGAGGAGAACACATCTAGAAGGCTTTTGATTTTGTCAACACTCACAGCTGATGTTTTTGCTCTAATGGTAAAGTACCCTCTACACAATTTCAGATTAAACCTTCTCTCCCATCTTTTAAATTGTGACTGCCTGCCCTCGTCATGGACCCATGATTACAATTAAGATTAAAAAGTTTGTTGCAGTCTTTCCAATCACCAATGATTCATTTGTATGTAAGTATTGTAAAGTCTCAGATTTTTTTAGGTAAAAATAACAAACAGGTTATACTTATCACTGTGCAGTGTATTTGCACAGAGCAGCCCAGATCCTCTTCGGCTCTCCCGGTCCCTCCCTCCGGTTGAGTGCCCCCACAGCAAGCAGCTTTCACCTGAGTCACAGCTTCATATCTCCATTTGGACACAGAGTTGCGGCTTGCCCCCCCCCCCCCCCCCCTCCCTCCTTCTCTTCTCATTGGCTGACTGACTTTTTTAATTGTATGTTTATTAGAGATTTTTTTTTTTCCAAAAGTTTTTATTGGGAATCAAAAGACAATCATACAGATAATTGACAGTCAATTTTGATAACGATTTACAGAACACAGTAATTTACACAAGTCAGAAGCAATACAAAAGACTAGTATTAATGCTGAAAGACTAGCCTTACGGGGTTGTAGAAAAGCTTTATAAAAAACAGGAAATCTCACGTGGTGAGGTTATGAGGGACCATCAGAAATAACCATAGGCCTAAAGCATAGAAGACACTGGATGGATTGGTCTACAGGCCCCTGCTATTAAAAGTAAAACAACAGTAACTATAACCGGGGTAGCAAGGGAGGGAGAGAGGGAGGGGGGAGGATGTGGGTGGAGGGCAGAGAGTCTCAGTGGTGGTGGTCCATGTAGATACTCAACCATTGTGTCACTGGTGAGAAGCATAGTGTATGGGCATTGGGAGTGCCTTTCATTAGTCCTTTGAGGATGGCTTGTCATAAGAGAACGTGAATTGTTCCAATGTGGCTTGGTCGGCTGGTGGAAGGGCCGAAAGGATGAAAGCTTGCCGCCTGTAGAAGAAACGAGCTTTAGATATGAGTTCCTTGAAATCTGTCAGAAGTCGTTCTCTGAATAAGAGGGTAAGGGGGTCCTTTTTGAGTTGGGAAATAGGTGGACCTTGGGGTGAAATCCAGTGTTTAAGGATGAGCCTCCGGGCGATAAGCAAGCATAACAAGATCCAGTCTTTGGAAGAAGAGTATTTGGAGGTCGTACCAAAGGAAGAGACTCTAGAGGTCAGGGACCAAGGTAGCAGCAAAGGGTCGCAGTATCCGAAGATCAGGAGTAAGGGCAACTTCAGCCGGGTGACTTTGAAAATTAAGGAAATAACTTGATCCCAAAATGTAGAGATGGAGGGGCAGAGCCAAAAGCAGTGTGAGAGAGGTGGTTTTGATGCTTGACATAGGGGGCATGAGGTCCCATCTCGGTTGGATTTGGGAGACAGGAAAGGGATGTGGGCCCGGTGGGCAATCTTGAGCTGGGTTGCTCTCCATATTTCGTTGGGGGTCAAAGTACTTTCTGTAGTCCAATCAAAATTTTTCCACTATTTTGGGGTCCAGGAAGTCTGTACCCCCGTTGGGGATAGAGGAAAAGGATAGGGGCAGATTAGAGATTTTTACATTACAAGTAAAACACATTGAGCTTGGAGAGAGCTATAAGGCATCAAACAAGAAACAGAAAACAGACAAAAAAAAGGAGAGTAGTAGAGCAAATCGACTAAAGGTTATAGCCATTGTTCTCTTTAGTCAACTAGAAAGTAAAGCAAAATTAACCAACACAGATTTATACCATAGGATAAGGAGGTAGTATGCTGGATGGCAAGTAGCGATCAGCAAGGGAACAAGTTATGAGGAGGGGAGAGGGTTACATCAGGTTGGGGTGGGAATTAAAATATTGATATGATTCTGACAGAGTCAGGAAGGGGTACCGTATTGAGATTTGTCCCACAATTCCCAGAGCCCGTCAAACCTGTCAATAGCATCTCCTACTAATGCCATTATGTGCTCTATTCTACGAATTTCGCCAAAGACGTTGAGGAGTTGCTCTTGAGAGGGAGGGATAGAGGCCAGCCAACACATTGGAATAACTCTCTTAGCTGCTAATAAAATCTATGAGGCCAGTTTATTTTCGTTTTTTTCCCCAAGTCTGTAAAGGGAAGGCCAAGGAGGTAATACAATGGATCAAACGAGAGGAAGGACTCAAATAATCATCGGAGTAGAGACATCACCATGGACCAAAAAGGAGTAATTAACTCAAACTGCCAAAATATATGCTAATGAGTACCTCTGATTTTACCATACCTCCAGCAAAGAGGGGACAAGGAGGGCTCATAACGGTGCATGATCTCTGGTGTCCTGTACCAGAAGAACAATATTTTGAATGCTTTCTCTCTCTGCGCCACACATCAGGATATTTTGGAGGTGGAGGTCTGTAGTGGAAATATTAAAGCTTCTCCTATAAGAAAATAATTCCATGCACTAATAAGCATAATCATAACTCTCTTGTATAATGCATAAGTAACACGGACAGGCGCTGATATCACATTGAGCTTAGCAAAATCCTGCTATAGAATGCTCTCCTGCTTTTATTTATACTGTAAACATGAACAACAAAGGAAGGTGGTGGCTTCAAAAATCAGACAGACACTTGTATTCTTTCAAAAGAACCAATCATGTATATATTCAAATAGAATTCCAGTAGTGACGAGTTCAGATGGTCGTTTACAGAGCCATGCGGCAAATGTCTTGTGAGACACAAGGTGTCTCACAATTCGAACACTATTTACATGGCTCTGAAAATGATCGTGTGCATATTCCCACTGCTACCAATGATGCAGTGGGAATATGCAAAGTTCCGGCATATCCAGAAAAGAACAGATGTCACTTGGAGTACATTTTGTAGACAAGCAGCACCGTAGTTGACATCAGAGAAGAATTCCTTGGATTTGCAACCTTAAAAAAAAAAAAAATGGATGCCATCTAAATTGCAAATATGATTATGGATACATGTTCTAAATTTTAATTAAACTTAAAAATTTCTAAGGATATGATGGATATGGATATAATGGCAGGAAAAGGTGGCGTTAAAGCCATAATAAAGAGAAAATATCCTAAAACTGCTTTTGCTCACTGTGCTGCACATAAACTCAAATTGGTTGTTAATGATCTGAATGCTTTTCCGCATATACGGAATGCTATTGGCAGGGCTGGACTTACCATTGGGCTTGACTGGGCTCAAGTCCATGGGCCCCACTGAGATACATAGCCAAGTTTAATCGGCTCATCTCCTCTCACAGTTACGCCCAGTCCCGCCCAATGATGGACATAACACAGGGACTGGGCGTGAATGTGAGCCGAGCCGACTACACTCGCCTACTCTCGGACCCTTAGCCACCGAGAGCCACCAAGAGCCGCTAAGAGGACCCGAGAGCCACCGAGATAAAGAAGACTATGTATCTCGGCAGATCCATTTTTAAACTTCAAGACTGCAATGACAGGCTGCATTGATGGGCATTTAAATGTCATTTTTCTCCTTAAACTTCCCTCCTAAAAGTTTTTTTTCCTTAAAATTCCCTACTAAACTTGGGGTGCGTGTTACATGCCAATAAATACAGTATTTTATAGAAGGTAGTGCCCGAAAGTGACCCAAGCCCAGGGGCCCCCACCACCCTAAGTCCTGCCCTGGCTATTGGCACAGTGTAAGCCGTCATCAAGTTTTTCCAGCGCCCAAAAAGAAAATCTCTTATTCCTAATGTGCCGTTGCTGAGTTAAATACGTTGGACAGAAAAATACAAAAGCATTAGAAATTTTAACTCAAACTTTGAAGATATTTTTAATCAATTAAGCTTACTAGTCACTACAGCATCAGGGAAAACACTTCAGGATATCAATTGCAATGTTCTTCAAACACAGTGAGCTTCCTATTTCGCTTGACCATCATTTAGAATTACTCATCACGATTGTAATCAGTAAGCAGGGCTCTCCAAGCTGTTCAGGTTGATATCCTCAATATGTGTAATCACGTGCAAGACCTTCTGACCGTGTTCCATGATCACAGAGAGAAAGCAGAACAATTTAAGGAAATATTTTCAAATCTTTAAACAATGGCAGAAAAATTTTACATAAAACTTTTACATATAGTTACTGTAACGACACCCGAGTATGAAAGAGGTTAAAGTTGTTTAGAACATTCCATACCCAAACACAAAGACAGCTACCGAACACTTCAATCAGCCGAACAAGGAACCCATACAAATAATTCTCCCCCAAGTACGAGACGAGGCTCTGTTTGAGGTTCAAGCAGGAATGAATCTTTATTCAAACACGTTATACAGATCCCACTTCAAAACACTTCCTCCCACCCTTGGAAAACAGGGCGGGTTTAACTGTCCAATGACAATGGACACACAGGTCAAGTGTGTTTAACTTCTCATCAGTAAACAGTCTTAACAGGGGGGCTGCTGGAGGAATCCCCCTCTCTCTTTCCTCATAGCAAGACACTTAGACATCTCATAATAATTGAGGCAGACAGCCAAAATAGACAATAGAATGCAGTCACACCCCAAACTAGCACAGCAAATAGCACAACATAATGAGACAGCACACATTATTTGTCGGAGTCTTCAAGTGGGAAATGCGATATTACTTAAGAAACAAGGCCTGAGGTGTGCCATGGCCTGGCTGGTCAGTATGCCTGAAAAGAGGGCATACCCTGAATGTAAGAACAAGAAAAAATACTATGAGTATGAGTGACAAAGCTGGGGGAAACGGGTGGGTGGGCATCTAGAAATCCCCAACCCAGGCCCTGACAGAGGAGGAGGGTTAAATAGTCCCTCAGACTCCTCCCACAAATACAGGCTGGCCTGTGGCCAGCCTTCCCACTTGTAATCGGAGTCTTCAAGTGGGAAATGTGATATTACTTAAGAAACAAGGCCTGAGGTGTGCCATGGCCTGGCTGGTCAGTATGCCTGAAAAGAGGGCAAAAAGACACAAGTTTAGGTGGAAAAGGGAAGGTAAAGATCCCAGCCATAAAATGACGTATGCCCAAACGCCAACTGTAAGTAACCGATAAGTAACCGCTGTGAGAGTAGAATCCACCGACTCCTGACCTGAAAATGAGAAAGAACCCCCTTAAAGCCTGCAAGCTATGCAAACCCAAATGAATGTCCTGTGAAGGATAGGATGAGCCTGATGCCCAAGGTAACCCAGACATGAGAATGAACTGCTTGTGAATGAGAGGATACATGGCAAAAGGGAACGAGGGCTGACCCGAGGATCCCCTGCAAGAATATGGCAGAGCAGACTGAAAAACCCACAACGGACACCAGAAGAAGCACCATGGAACACCCATACCTGGCAAGCGGAAGTGAGAGGGTGAGTGCCAAAAAATACCAGTGATAGGAGAGGAAAAGCTGGCTGCCCGATTGATGTGATGGAGTAGGTGCCATGGCAATGAGCATCATCAACATGGAGACGCCAAGACAGATTGGTCCCACCGGATGCGAACAGGTCATGCTACTGCCTGAGACCTACCAACCGAGACCGAGTCCTGCACCAAAGAACTAGAAACAGACTCCAACCCAGGGAAATAAGTCCCATGGCATGATCCCCCCCCCCCCCACCTGGACCAGACCGGGGATCAGAAAAGATGACTGGACTGATGTTCCTGAGCAGTACTCCAAGAAACCTCCTAGACAAGAGATCGGAACTGAGAATGGAATCCAGAATCATGACAATGTCCCCCAACCTACCACCTAAGGACCGTGTCTTAAGACACACCTTGAGAGAGTATACATCCCAGGGTGGTAACCAGGGCCTCAATGCAACAGGATGTCTACTGAAGAAAATTGACGCCTGCTTCCGACCCGAGGGTGAGCCCGATGGTGAAACGACATCTGTAAGTGAGTGCAGGCATGGTGATATTGATATGGATGCCAAGACGGCCCAACCTGAGAACGCAACTAGAAGGAAAGACAGACAACCAGACATGAAAACAACAACGCCCCTCTGCCTACTTAAGAATGAGAACATTGACAGAAAAATAAGACCGCAGCGCATAAATGAACCTGATGACGAAACCCCCCCCCCCCCGTGTGAGTAGTGAGTTGGCTCGAGTAACCTGCAGCGCAGAGACAGGTAATTAACAGAACTCAGGCCTAGAGTACCCACGGACCGTGGTGGGTAGACGTACAGGTGTGGTGAATGAAACATGCATCGTATGACGTATGGTATACGGGCGAGAAGATTGTGGTCAACAATCATTAATAACGAAACCTCAGCCCGTATGGATCTGTAGACGTGACAGATCCTGACGTGTGAGCCCTAGCTAACTGCCCTAGGTACCACATGAACACAGGCACAATGAAACATGACAAACAACAAATATGAAAACAGGTACCGTAGTATGCCATGAGTGACAGAAACGCTGAGCCAGAAATGCAAGGACAGCAACCCTATGACAGAATGTTGCGACAGAAATGCTGAACCGAATGCTGAGGCAGAAACGAACAGAAACCCAGGAGCAGAATGCAATGACAGAACGCTGAGGCAGTAATGACATGACAAAAAAAAAAAAAAAAAAAAACTGGGGCAGAAACGCTGAGCCAGAAATGCAAGACAGAACACTGACAGAAATACTGGGGCAGGAAACACTAAAGCCCCGTACACACGAGCGGACTTATGTCCGACAGACTTCCAAAGGAGTTCCGTCGGAGTTCTGCTGGAATTCCGACGGAGTTCTGACAGACTTTTCGGCCGAACGGACTTGGCCACACACAATCACACTAAACTCCGACGGATTCGAACGTGATGACGTACGACCCGACTCGAATAAGGAAGTTCATAGCCAGTAGCCAATAGCTGCCCTAGCGTCGGTTTTAGTCCGTCGGAGTAGCATACACACAAGCGGAGTTTTCGAAGGGGACCGGGTCCGGCGGAGTTCCTTCGGGAAAATTTGAAGCATGTTCCATATTCTAAAGTCCTTCGGACTTTGGCGAGTCAAAAGTCCGTTGCAGCCCACACACGATCGGATAGTCTGACGGACTCAGTCCTTCGGACTTTGGATGTTGAAAAGTCCGCTCGTGTGTACGCGGCATAAGACAGAAATGCAGAAAACTGTACGCCGAGAAAATCCAGAGGCAGAAACACTATGACAGAAATCCGGGGGCAGAACACTATGACAGAAATCTAGGGGCAGAACACTACGACAGAAATCCAGGGGCAGAACACTACCACAGAAATCCAGGGGCAGAACACTACGACATAAATCCAGGGGCAGAACACTACGACATAAATCCAGGGGGAGAACCACGACCGAAATCCAGGGGCAGAACCACGACCGAAATCCAGGGGCAGAACCACGACCGAAATCCAGGGGCAGAACGCCACGACAGAAGTCCAGGGGCAGAACGCCACGACAGAAGTCCAGGGGCAGAACGCCACGACAGAAGTCCAGGGGCAGAACGCCACGACAGAAGTCCAGGGGTAGAATGCCACGACAGAAGTCCAGAGGCGGAAATGCCAAGACAGACATCCAGGGGCGGAAACGCCAAGACAGACATCCAGGGGCGGAAACGCCAAGACAGACATCCAGGGGCGGAAACGCCAAGACAGACATCCAGGGGCGGAAACGCCAAGACAGACATCCAGGGGCGGAAACGCCAAGACAGACATCCAGGGGCGGAAACGTCAAGACAGACATCCAGGGGCGGAAACGCCAAGACAGACATCCAGGGGCGGAAACGCCAAGACAGACATCCGGGGGCAGAAACGCCAAGACAGACATCCGGGGGCGGAAACGCTAAGGCAGAAATCCAAGGGCAGAAATGCTATGACAGACATGCCAGGCAGAAACGCTATGACAGACATGCCGGGCAGAAACGCTAAATAGAACTGCTGGACAGAACGCTGTGACTAAAATGCTGGACCGAACGCTATGACAGAAAAATGCTGGCCGAACGCTGTGCCAGAAATTCTGGCCAGAACGACGAGCCAGAAATGCTGGACTGAAGCTGTGACAGAAATGCTGGACTGAGCGCTGCGACAGAAATGCTGGACTGAGCGCTGCGACAGAAATGCTGTACTGAGCGCTGCGACAGAAATGCTGGACTGAGCGCTGCGACAAAAATGCTGGGCAGAACGGTGCGACAGAAATGCTGGGCAGAACGGTGCGACAGAAATGCTGGGCAGAACGGTGCGACAGAAATGCTGGGCAGAACGGTGCGACAGAAATGCTGGGCAGAACGGTTCGACAGAAATGCTGGGCAGAACGGTGCGACAGAAATGCTGGGCAGAACGGTGCGACAGAAATGCTGGGCAGAACGGTGCGACAGAAATGCTGGGCAGAACGGTGCGACAGAAATGCTGGGCAGAACGGTGCGACAGAAATGCTGGGCAGAACGCTGTGACAGAAAATCGCAGGCAGAACGCTGTGACAGAAAATCGCTGGCAGAACGCTATGACAGAAATACGCTGGCAGAACGTTATGACAGAAATACGCTGCAGAAAATGCTGGCAGAACGCTATGACAGAAAACGCTGGCAGAACGCTATGACAGAAACGCTGGCAGAACGCTATGACAGAAAACGCTGGCAGAACGCTATGACAGAAAACGCTGGCAGAACGCTATGACAGAAAACGCTGGCAGAACGCAGTGACGGAAAACGCTGGCAGAACGCTATGACAGAAACCGCTGGCAGGACGCTATGACAGAAAAGCAATGACCAAAGCAGCATCAATGAAAGCATAATGCAGTTTGTGATGGAGAGCCTGCACACAGTGCTACAACTTACTACAGGAAAACACCTATGTGGGGGGGGAGCCAGCGCAGCCAAATACCTCCCCCTCCCCCCGCCAGGAGCACCGGCGGGTATCCTGCATATGTGAGGGGGGGAGGGGGATTACCTCCCCCTCCCCCCCACGGGAAAAACCCGGTGGGAAGGGCGGACTGCACGCAGGAGAGCTGAGGGAGGGGAGAATGTGGGCGAAGGACGGCCTATCACCTCCCCCCCGCAGGAACACCGAGCCGACTGCCGGAGAGCTGAGGGAGGGGAGAGTGAAGGACGGCCGAATCGGCGGGTGTACAACATATGTGTGTATGGGGGGGGTGGGGGGCGGCCGACTACCTCCCCCTCCCCCCCACTAGGAGAATCATCAGAACAGAGCATATGTGAGGAAGGGGAGGCGGCGCGGTCGATTATCTCCCCCCCCCCCCACGAAGAGAAACGGCGGGTGCTCCGTACCTGCGAGGGGAGAGGGGGAGGCCGCCTATCTCCACCTCCCCTCACCAGGCGTGCGGCTCCCTTATGAAAAGATGCCTGGAGAGCGGAGCTGGTGGGTGGCTCCCTCGTGGAGCAGGTGAACATCCCCCCAACGAGAGGCGGAAGATAACAGAAGGACGCTCCCCCTCACCCCCGGCATGAGCACCAGGAGAAGGAGGCGGGCAGCACGTCAGCCAGAGCTGTGGGTGGTAAAGGGAGGAAGTAGGACGAACGTCCTCCCCCATACCCGAATGCCGGGAGAAGCAACCCCCCTCCCTGCTGGAATATGGTTGAACCGAAAGGGGGGGGGGTGACGGCAGGGTGGCCACCACAAGCCAGTGGACCCAGGGATGAGGGAGAGAGGCGGCCGACCGCCGCTCTGCAAAGACAAGCTCCCACCTAGAAATCCCCAACCCAGGCCCTGACAGAGGAGGAGGGTTAAATAGTCCCTCAGACTCCTCCCACAAATACAGGCTGGCCTGTGGCCAGCCTTCCCACATATACATATATACAGCATTGAGTCTGACTAGCACAGATCATAGTGGGGTTCTCATTCACCCTGTGCCCCTATTAGTGATGCCCGTCACAGTTACATATAGTTACATTGTAGGTGAGGTTGAAAAAAGACACAAGTCCATCAAGTTCATCCTATGTGTGTGATTTTATGTCAGTTTTACATTGTATATCCCTGTATATTGCGGTCGTTCAGGTGCTTATCTGATAGTTTTTTGAAACTATCAATGTCCCCCCCACTGAAACCACCACCTGTGGAAGGGAATTCCACATCCTTGCCACTCTTACAGTAAATAACCCTCTACCAAGTTTAAGGTTAAACCTCTATTCTTCTAATTTTAAAGAGTGGCCACGTGTCTTATTAAACTCCCTTCCTTTTAGAAACCATGAAACAGACAGACAGAAGTACACTCAAATCACACTTGTTTAATAATAAAAATAAAAAGGTAAATAGAAAAAAGCGTAGTCAAGCATAGCCAGAGTCCAGTAGCCAGATCGGATAATCAGCCAGGCCGGAAGTCAGGGATCCAAGGAGAGCAACCTCAAGCAGGATAAGAAGCCAGGTGGGATGTCAGCAAGCCAGTCTTGAAACAAACAGCAGGAGATGGTTCCCTGTGATGTGACCAATGCGAAGGCAAATGAAAAAGTGAGCAGGAAGGCTTTAAATAGGCAGGTCAGACGAGCATCATCGGGAACAGCTGGTAACTGTGGAAAGAGAAGAGAGCTGGCAATTAGCTGACAGCTGAGCGGCCAGCCCAGAGGAGGAAGGGCTAAGCCAGCCCTGACACTTCCGCAAAATGTTTTATTCCTATTGTGGAGTCACCAGTATGGCATTTGTAAATTTAAATCATATCCCCTCTCAAGCGTCTCTTCTCCAGAGAGAATAAGTTCAGTGCTCGCAACCTTTCTTCATAATTAATATCCTCCAGACCCTTTATTAGCTTTGTTGCCCTTCTTTGTACTCTTCCAGTACATCCTTTCTGAGGACTGGTGTCCAGAACTGGACAGCATACTCCAGGTGAGGCCGGATCAAAGTCTTGTAGAGTGGGAGAATTATTGCTTTATCCCTGGAGTTAATCCCCTTTTTAATGCATGCCAATATTTAATTTTATTTGTTAGCAGCAGCTTGGCATTGCATGCCATTGCTGAGCCTATAATCTACTAGGACCCCGAGGTCCTTTTCCAACCTAGATTCCCCCAGAGTTTCACTCCCTAGTGAGTAGATTGCATTCATATTTTGCCACCCAAATGCATTATTTTACATTTTTTCTACATTGAACCTCATTTGCCATGTAGTTGCCCACCCCATTAATTTGTTCAGATCTTCTTGCAAAGTTTCCACATCCTGCGGAGAAGTTCTTGTCCTGCTTAGCTTAGTGTCATCCGCACATACAGAGATTGAACTTTTTACCCCATCCTCCAGGTTATTTATGAAAAGATTAAACAGGATTGGTCCCAGCACAGAACACTGGGGGACTCCACTTTCCACCTCTGACAATTGTGAGTACTCCTCATTTATCATCACCCTCTGAACTTGCCCTTGTAGCCAGTGTTCAATCCATGTACTCACCCTATGGTCCATGCCAACGGACCTTACTTTGTAGAGTAAACGTTTATGGGAAACTGTGTCAAATGCTTTTGCAAAATCCAGATAAACCATGTCTATGGACCATCCATTATCTAGATGGCATATCACCTCCTCATAGAAGGTTAAGAGATTGGTTTGGCAAGAATGATTCTTCATAAATCCATACTGATTACTGCTAATAATACCGTTTTCATTACTAAAATCTTGTATATAGTCCCTTATCATCCCCTCCAAGAGCTTGCATACTATTGATGTTAGGCCAACTGGTCTGTAATTCCCAGGGATGTATTTTGACCCTTTTATAAATATTAGTGCTACATTGGCTTTTCTCCAATCAGTAGGTTACCATTCCAGTCAGTAGACTGTCAGTAAAAATTAGGAACTATGGTCTGGCAATTACTTGACTGCGTTCCCTCGGGTGCAAGCCATCTGGTCCAGGTGATTTATTAATGTTAAGTTTCCCAAGTCTATTTCTAATTCTGTCCTCTGTTAGCCATAAGGGTGCTTCCTGTGATGTGTCATGAGGACAAACACTGCAGTTTTTGTTACTGAAGCCCCCCAATTCCCTCTTGAAGACTGAGAAGAAGAATAAATTCAATACGTTCGCAATATCCCCATCCTTTATAACCAGATGTCATTTCTCATTCTTAATGGGGCCAATATGGTCTGTCCTCCCTTTTTTGATGTTTATATACTTAAAGAATTTCTTGGGATTTTTTTTGCTTTCTTCCACTATGTGTCTGTCATGTTCCATCTTAGCCGCCCTAATTGCACCCTTACATAACTTGTTACATTCTTTGTAAAGTCTGAATGCTAATGATGATCCATCAGCCTTGTATTTTTTTGAAGGCCTTCTCCTTTGCATTTATATGCATTTTTACATTGGAGTTAAGCCATCCAGGACTTTTGTTCGCTGTTTTAAATTTATTTGCCAGTGGAATGCACTGGCTAATACCATTATTTAATTTACTCTTAAAGCAAACCCATCCCTCCTCCATGTCTTTTGTTTCTAAGATTTTTATCCCAATTTATATCTTCTAGCACGGTTTGTGGTTTAGGGAAGTGGGCTCTTTTAAAATTCAGTGTCTGTGTTCCTCTTGTGTTTCCTATTTGTGCGATTTATACTGAAGCCAATTGACCTGTGATCTGTTTCCAAAATTTCCACATCTGTGATCAGGTCTGTATTGTTGGTAATCAGTAGATCTAGTTAGGCCTTGTTTCTAGGTGGTGCATCTACCGACTGACCCATGAATTTGTCCTGCAAGACATTTAGGACCTGGCGTTCCTTAGATAAATACATGGTTCCCTCTGCCCAGTCTATGTCTGGATAATCCCCCATTATGAAAACACTTACCATCCTTGCTGCTAATCCAAACTGTGATAGGAGGTCCATCTCCCCCTCTTCCCTCAGGTTAGGGGGCCTGTAGAATACTCCCAGTATTATTTTCCCCTTAGCTTCATCCTTTTGGTGCTCTACCCATAAGGATTCCACCTCCTCCCTAGCTCCCTTATTGATGTCATCTCTCACATTCACTTGTACATTATTCTTGATATCTAGGCATACCCCTACCCCTTGTTTACCCTCTCTATCCCTGAGATAAAGGGAATACCCTTGAATGGTTGCCAACCAATCATGAGAGCTGTTGAACCAGGTCTCTGAAATTCCCACAAAATCGAAATCCTCCCCATTCAACAGTATCTCTAGTTCACCCATCTTGTCCGCCAGGCTCCCGGCATGGGTGAACATACCAAATAGTTTAGACCAGTCGCATACTGCCCTCTTATTGGGTGTTCCGAGATTGCAAATAAAACTTGTTACTATACTTACCTCGAGTTTATGTGCTTTAGACAACCTACCACTAATGCCCCCAATACTACCCTTTGGATTACAAAACTCTTCTAACTTTTCGGACATCTTCACTCCCAGCAGATCGGCACCCTTCTCATTTAGGTGCAGTCCGTTCCTTCTATAGAACTGGTTAACCGACTGAGAAGTCAGCCCAGTTCTCCATGAACCCAAACCCCTCCTTACTACACCAGCTCCTCAGCCACTTGTTTACTTCCATAATCTCCCTCTGCCTTTCTGGTGTGGCTCTAGGTACCAGTAGTATTCCTGAGAGGTCCTTTTCCTCAATTTAGCTCCTAAGGCCGCGTACACACGCGTGCACCTCAATGAACACATTGGGAACATCCACAGAGGCTTTATAAAGCACTCGGTATCTAAGCATTATCTCATAGCGCACAATAGGGACTCCTCTAACATGATATTTTTGGGCATTGACAAATTTAAGCCCAGTTGGAGAGGTACCCATCTTGTTAGGAGCATTTCTCAATTGGAAATGGTGTAGGTATACAAATTAAAGTGCTATACTCCCTTTGGCCTAAACATTGAGGTGGACGTAAATGCCTTTATTTATAATTCTTAAATGTGTTTATAGGATTTGGTTCAATACTATACCAGTTTTTTGTTTTTTTTACTTCCTCTCCCCCTTAATATATATATTCAGAGGGGTGATATTTGTTCATTATATCAATTTTGTATCAAGGGTTCATTGTATCAATTTTTGTGAACCTGATCTGAGTTCTACAGGCTTGTTGTAGGATAGAATTGATTTCATTATTTTTAAATTTGTTAAGCCGCGTACACACGGGCGGACTGTCTGGCCAACTAAGTCCGTCAGACAATCCGACGGACAGTCTGTCCTACTTTTGAATGAACGGACTTGACCACACACGATGAACAGACAGTCCGCTGAAAGCTTGCGCGATGACGTGTACAGCACGTACGACGGGACTAGAAAAACGACGTCCAATACACTGCAATGCAACCTTCGGCCGTGTAAATCCTTTCTGAGCATGCGCCATACTTAGTCCGTCCAACTTGCCTACACACGAGCGGACTGTCCGCTGAAACCAAGTTTGGATGGACAAAACCAAGTTTGGACGGACTGTATTATGGAAATTCCGAAAGACTTAGTCCGCCAGACTGTCCGCTGAAAAAGTCCGCTGAAGCCCACACACGAGCGGATTGTCCGCTGAAACACGGTTCAGCGGACTAAGTTGGACAGACAATCCGCCCGTGTGTACGCGGCCTAAGTCCCTAAAATGGTTCTTTAGGACACTCCAACTGCCTGTGACTTTGTCATTGGTACCAACATGTACCATGAAGCCAGGTCTTCCCCAGCCCCTCCCAGTAATCTGTCCACCAGATCTGTGATGTGCCGAACCTGAAAGCCTGGTAGACAGCATACACTTCAGAGCTTCAGGTCTTTGTCACAGATTGCCCTCTCTGTCCTTCTAAGAATTGAGTCCCCTACCACCAGAATCTGTCTATCCTTTCCCTTCGCTTCCCACCCTCACTGGAGGATTTCTGCCCCCCGGAAGCTAGGAGAATCCCTCAGCTCCAGCAGTGCTGGTCCCTGACTGGTTTCACCAATGTCACTTAATGTAGGGTACTTATTGGGATGCTCCAACCCTGGATCAGCCTCCCTGGCACTTCCTCCTCTATCCTTCCTGACTGTCACCCATCTAATGTTTCTAATGCCTGCACCTCTTTGTCTCCACCCGCCTCTGTGTTGGCCCCTGACAGCACGTGCTGGGTACGTTCCCAGCTCTCCTTTAGTGTGGGGGGGGGGGGGTCTTCTCAATGCTAATAGTTGCTTCCCTATATTCAGAACCTGGGCTTCTAGGGAAATGTGCTTACATTTTGCACAGCAGTATTCGCCCTTGATCAGATGATCAAGGAACTTTGTGTTCCCAGACAGTGTGGCGGCAAGTATTTCATTCTAATTTTGGTTCCTCTTTTGTGGAATAATATTATTGTCAGTCTATCTATGTACCATGCATGGACTCAATCATTGCATCGTTAGAAAGCCTGTTTTGCAATGAAAACAACAATTTCAGTCTATTCTCACTTTACATTAAACAAATGGCAAAAAAGGACACTTGAGCAATACAAATGCCATATTGCAGACATCAAAGAAATATAAGGCATTGAAAACCTGGAAGCCGCCCAAAGCAGTAATATGGTTTTAGATCTGGTCAACAAAGGATCTGCAGTTTGACAATAGATTTCTGCATTTGCTAAACCACACATAATTATTTCCATCAGTCCAGCAAGCAATTCTCATTGCTCTCACATTACCAGTGATCACTTGTACAGTGGAAAGGTTTTTGAGCACAATGAGAAGAGTGAAAACCTGGCTGAGGTCAACAATGGCAGATGATCACTTATCAGGTTTATGCATGATGAGCATACATAGAGCAAAAATCTCTGAAAACAGCCGATTGACAAAGTAATTAATAAATTTGCACAGGACCACAGACGTTTATAGTTTATTTTTCGAGATCACTAACCAGTGAACAAAAATTGTACAAAACTACTCATTGAAAAATGTGATTGTTAAATTTAAGCAAGAGTGTAGATGTGTGCAGTTCTTAATGAACTGACTTTTCCCGATTCTATATAAACAGTGCGGAGCCATAGCTGTCAAAAAAAGACATTCCTCAGCACTGAGAGACAAGATAAAATGTATCTCTAGGTTCTTTAGATCAAAAGGATGAACTTTCGGTGTGTAAATCAGGGTAGTTTAACCACTTAAAGACAAAACCTTTTCCTGACATTTGTTGCTTACAAGTAAAAAAAAAAAAAAATCGGAAATATTTGCTGCAAAATTACTTAGAACCCACAGACAGGGAATTGATTTTAAACAAACAAGAAGTTTATTGGATCAATCGTTTGGACACGCTTCCGAAAGGGTTAAACACTTATTTTGACCTGAACCTGTTTCTCTAATGAGTGCATGTCAAAATGAATAGTTAGTATATGTTAAGATAGTGCTGATATCTATGGTGGTTAATTGACTGCTTATTTTACTGATTTATATATATATATATATATATATATATATATATATATATATATATATATATATATATATATATATATATATATATATATATATATATATCAGAGACCCTAGAGAATAAAATGGCGGTTGTTGCAATATTTTATGTCACGCTGAAATTGCGCAGCGGTATTTCAAACAAAAATTTTTGGGGAAAAAAATACACTTCCAAGAATGAAAACGAAACAGTAAAGTTATCCCAATTTTTTTGTATAATGTGAAAGATGACGCAATGCCATGAAAATCGTGAAAGAATCATGATCTTTATTCTAAGCAAAAAAAATCGTGATTCTCATTTTATCAAAAATCATGCAGCTCTAATATAAACCAAAAATTTGGCTCAAGTGGTTAAGTGGGTGTAAAGAACTGATGTAAAAACCGATGAAAAACATATGAAAAACAGATGAGAAATGGATGAAAAACTGATCAGTTTCTTCTTTGAAAGAACATGACTGAACTGGTAAAAAAAAACTGAAGGTATGTGTGAAAGGGGCCTTAACATGTTTACATGTTTTATTTTCCAATTTGAATATTTATATATTTATATTACATATATTTAAGGTAATATATTTAAAAATGAAAACATTTATCATATAATTTGTCATTTGTTAACACCAAATGCAGATTCTACTTTAATTCGTGCCTTGATCATGTGTGTATGAATAATGTGGTGCATTCAATAGTAATAGTGTAAACATAAAAACAGATTAGAAATTGCTAATTAACAATGGCAGTTTGATCCTTTTAGTAAGCTTTTGTATCAGGCTTCTCAAATCTTTGTATGTCTGCGCTTTATGTGATACTGACTAAGCCCCTCCCCTTCATGACATTGTCGAAAGGGGGCAAGGCATGGGTGACTTTAAAATGATGCGCCCCCCACCACCCAGAAAAGTGTTCTGCGGACACCCATTGCGGTATGGGCACTTCCAGTCCTATTCCAGAATGACTGCTCAGCCAATCACATGATGCCTCTTATTTTATCAATGCATACAATGCTTCCTCTGGCTGAGGTTAAGAGGTGGGTGATAGCACAATCAGAGGAAGTATTCCATTCATTCATAAAATACTAGGCTTCCTAAGAATGGCTGAGCAGTCCTTCTGGGAACAGGATGGCAAGTCTCCATACTGAACATAGTGCTGTATACTCTATGTAGTTGTTGCTACATACAATTTATACAATGCTGACATCACCCACATTTCTTAGTATTGGAAATAATTTGTTTGGGCAGCTTGGCCCAAACAAAGTAAATAAAGTAACATAAAACCTGGAAATAGGCTTTAATGATAGATGGCTTCCGAAATGCTTATTTTCACTCTGAATATAAAATACTACTACTTCTTATGCCGCGTACACACGATTGGAATCCTCATCAGAAAAAGCTCTGATGGTTTTCCCGACAGAATTCCACTCAAGCTGTCTTGCCCTCACACGGTCACACCAAATTTAGATAGTTTAGAACGCAGTGACATACAGCACTTACGATGGGACTAGAAAAAGGAAGTTCAATAGCCAGTAGCCAATAGCTTCCGTCTCGTAGTTGAATCTGAGCATACGTGTGTTTTGGCGTGTCGGAATTGCATACACACGATCGTAAATTTCCGATAGAAAGCTTTTCCGTCGGGAAAATTGAGAACATGCTATCAATTTTTGGCTGGCAGAAATTCAAGCAGCTATATTCCGATGGAGCATACACACAGTCGCATTTTCCTATGAAAAGCTCTCATCTGTCTTTTTTTTGGCCGGAATATGTACATATATATCGTATGTACGCGGCATTATTTATTTACCAGCTTTCTGTCTTTTGTCAACACTTGGGATGTTCTGAATAAATAAGAATTGTTATTCCGAGTACAGAGTGTAGCCATTTCTTCTATTATTGACTACATGCGGAGGCGAGCCGAGGCGGGCACCTGTCCAGATCTTCAGGCATTCATCTGGAGCAGCGAGTTTTCTTGTTTAGATGCATTACTTCTGTAGCCTGCCTCTAATAATAAATGAAAAAAATTGAAGAAGAAATTTGCAAACAGTAAATGCAGCAATAACAAACAGTAAGCTGAGTCGAGGAGCCTGTTCAGAATCCTGTATCCTGTGTAGAGGAAACATGAGTAATCCCAAAAGTTTTCTGTCTGTCCATTCCTGCATCATCTTCCAAAGCCCGAGCTTCAAAGATGATATATTTTCCAAGGCCTGTTTCTTGCAACCAGCCTCTCTCAACCTTTTCAACACAGAGGAACCCTTGAAATAGTCCTCCAGTCTCGGGGGAACCTCTGCTAAAAATTAAAAATCTACAACACATGATACATTAGTGTGATGGTCAGTGGGAAGAATGGTCCTTACACTTGTGGTTATTGGGAAGAATTACCTCCATACAGATAGCTAAAAAGATCAATGGTGTCAGTGGGAACTTATCTGAGAGGCAGAAATTGCCCAAATGCTGAAGGAACCCCTGGCAACCTCTGGAGGAACCCTGGTTGAGAATCACTGCTTGCAACACTTACCATGATGACAAACAACTCAAGTGGTGGCCACACTCCACTCCATACATCTGCCATGACCCCTGCATTATTCAAAATGTGGGGAATGCTAATTGTATTACCTTATTACCTTATTACATTTTTTGCAGGTATAAACTAATAGTTCAGAAGATATTTGCCATGAGCTAAACTTTGGTTTAAACATGTTCTTTACCAATTACCTCTTATTATCTTATTCATACACATGCAATTAAATAACACCCTTTGTATTGTGTGCCATTAAGGAAGAAATTAAATGTTTAGCAACATCTCTGGTTTGACTAGTTATATCATGAAACAAAAATTCCAATAAAAAGTCAATGAACAGAATCGTTTTGCAATAAAGGGATTGTCATGTGTTTTAAACAAAGATCACCAGTGAAGTAATTGTATGAAATAGCTTCTTACTTATCTATCACATTTATAATACTGATATTAGGAAAATGAAATATTTTCACCTATAAAAAGAGTGATAGAGGATGTATACTGAACTATATTGATATATTGGTGTCCTTTGGCTTCTGAATATTTTTAATAAATCATGAAAAAATCCAGTGCTATCTGTGCTTCATTGGGTAAAATGTAACATTTTCTCTTTCATTTGAGATACTCTTGCACAGGGGTTCTTAACTCTTAACTGGGGGGGATGGAAACCAAATGAAGGGGGTATAAGACTGGATCTCTAAATGGCAAAAAAAAAAAATTGTTAGATTACATTATTAACATCCACCTTTTGGATGTATACTTCACATGATTTTAATGACCTTAGCCTGGAATCTGTTTATATGATGAATCTTTTCTCATTTACCATATCATCCATAAGTGTCAGCAATACAGAAAAAGGTATATTTATGCATTTCCAAAAAGTCTTCACTAACAAATATAGAAGAACAAAATGTAAATCTGTGTGGTTCATGTTTACTCTCATGTAACCCTTTCACTGTTAACCTTTTTTGTATATTTTTTCACACAAAACCACCAAAAATTGTTGACAGAAACCCTAGTGAATAAAATTGTTGTAGTTTACATTGTTATGTCACATTATAATAGCACAATAAACAAATGCACAATTTAAGTAAAAAATACCCTAAAGTTAATTGTAAGGCCGCGTACACACGGGCGGATTGTCTGCCCAACTAAGTTCGTCAGACAATCCGACAGACAGTCCGTTCAAAATTTGAATGAACGGACTTGACCACACACGATGAGCAGACAATCCGCTGAAAGCGTGCGTGATGACGTGTACAGCACGTACGACGGGACTAGAAAAACGACGTCCTATACACTGCAATGCAACCTTTGGCCGTGTAAATCCTTTCTGAGCATGCGCCATACTTAGTCCGTCCAACTTGCCTACACACGAGCGGACTGTCCGCTGAAACCAAGTTTGGATGGACAAAACCAAGTTTGAACGGACAAAATTACGGAAATTCCGTAAGACTTTGTTCGTCAGACAGTCCGCTGAAAAAGTCCGCTGAAGCCCACACACGAGCGGATTGTCCGCTGAAACACAGTTCAGCGGACTAAGTTGGACAGACAATCCGCCCGTGTGTACGCGGCCTAAGGCACATAAATATAATATATTACCCATTTTTTTTTTGGTAAGATATTAAATATGAGGTTATGCCAATTAAATAGATACACAACATGTCAAGCCACTATTCCTGATTTTTAAAGACTTCTTACTGTTGGAATAGTACTGACTGATTAGCATAGAGCAAATTATTGTACTGATGTTTAAAAAAAAAAAAGGGATGTACAGTATATCAGGAAGCTACAGATCAGTAATCCTAACATCAATAGTATGTATGGCAGGAGTGTCAAACTCAATTTCATTGCGTGTTGCATCAGTAGTATGGATGCCCTCAAAGGACCGGTTGTATCTGTAAAACTATATAAATATTTGCATTTGCATTCCATTACTGATTTTAGTAGGAAACATAAGACTTAGGCAGTGAAGAGCAGATGCAGACCAGCATACAGTGTAATTTTGACATCAAATTGAATTTTAGTGAGTTTAGGTTTAGGGAGCCCGATCTCACTACTGTAACAGATGATGCAAGTCTGACAAGGAAGGTCGCACACATCGCTGGTATCATCCACAAGAAACTTTATTGGAGACTGCTCAGACAGAACATGGTTCTGCCATTACGTTCCGTCTGAGCAGTCTCCAATAAAGTTTTTGTGGATGATACCAGCAGTGTGTGAACCTCCTTTTCAACTGGTATAGAATTGAATAATTCTCATAATCCTTATAAGCAGGCGTCCAGAGCATCCGCCCCCTACATCAGATGTTAAGCGTGCCCCCCAGCAGAAGTCAAGAGTCTCCCCACTCTCTCTAACATCATGGTGCAGGGTCTGGAGTCAGCTGCTGGAGTTTGCTGAATGCTTAGACCAGAGGAGGTGAGGGAAATGGGATGCTACTGCTGCAGAGAGGTGCAGGACCTGTAGGAGGAGTTCTGTCCTCCTCTTTGCTGCCAACTGCTGAGATGGAAGGGGCAGATGTGTGTGTGGGGCTGCAAGAAGAAGTGCAGGATATGGAGGAGGAGTTTTGTTATAAGGTAGTGCTGCAGTTGCAGGAGAGGTGTGAGGACCACATGAAATGTTTGATAGCAGAAAACAAATACTGCACACAAGCGAGTTACCAGATGGACTAGATTTTGTAATGGATAATGCCTCAGGCCTTGTTGCTCTCAGGGATAGGGGTATTCTAGCAGTCAAAAAGAAAAAAAAAGAAAACAAGGGTGCGCCAACCGTGTGCATTATCCTTGGATGTATTTTATTAGCAATAAAATAAGATAAGAAACTACTCACAAACGTAGAGAAAATAACTTGTGATACAAACAGTCTCCATTTGATAGCAATTGGTCAAAGTGACAACTTTGGCCACATGAAATTGCCTGGAGGGCCAGATGTTTGGTACATGTGATGCAAAGTGTTTTGAAGGAATGCTTAGGGGCTTTACTGAATAATTTGTCAGAGAAAATAGAAAAATTATGGGACAACCAACAGGGATTTAAAAAAGAAAGCTTGTCAGATGAACTCGCTGACATTCTATAATGAAGTGAGCAGTAAATTAGACACAAGATAGTAGGTGTATTTTATCTGGAATGTGCAAAAATGCAAAAAGAATTTGATACTGTACCCCGCATAGGCTTAATTTAAAGGTCTATTGAAGAGAAGGCAATTCTGTGTACATAGATAGTAAGCTGGCTTCAAGAACTGGTACAGAGAGTAGTGGAAAATGATTCAGCCTCTGTTCTATCTTGCAGCCAATGCTGTTTGCCTTATTTATAAATTACAGTGAGGCAGGAGTAAAGAGTTCAATTTTGGAATCTGCTCAGGATACCATATTATGGAAGCAAATCATTTAGGACTGGGATGTAGCAACATTACACAAAGACCTTAAAGAGGAAGTAAACCCTGATGGGTTTACTTCCTCTTTTTTTCCCTGCAAAGGTAAAGCATAATGGACTACTATGCATCGCATAGTAGCTCATTATGTGTCACTTACCTGACACAGGAGCCAGCGAAGTCGCCGCTGTCACCTGTAGTCCGCCGCATCCATCTTGGTTGTGGCGTCTCTCGCAGCTCCGACGAATGACAGCGGAGAAGCCGCGATGACGTCACTCCCGCGCATGCGCACGGGAGTCGCGTCTCGGAGCTCCGACGCTGCCATTCGCCGGAGCCGCGATGACGTCACTCCCGCGCATGCGCACGGGAGTAGACAAATTTGGCAAATCCATTCTTGGACTTGCCGCATTTAGTGCGCCTGCGCGCCGCTGTCTACGGCGCATGCGCCGTAGACAGCGGTGCCCATTTTCGGGCAAATATCTCCTAAACCATATAGGTTTAGGAGATATTACTTGGACCTACAGGTAAGCCTTAATCTAGGCTTACCTGTAGGTCAAAGTTGTTTGGAAGGGTTTACTTCCATTTTAATGTAATGTGGAGAAGGGAGGCGACTTGACCGATGAAATTCAGTGTTGAAAAATGCTAATTTATCCATTTGGGTGCTAAAACCCGCAGACAAAATACTCATTAGGAGAGTTTTACACTGGGGGAATCAGTAATGGAAGAAAATATGGGGGTCCAAGTGGACCAAAGATTTAAGCAGGCCACAGACAGATTTGATTTTCAGCAGGAATTTTGGGCAGGCTAGTTGTACTGAAATCAATCTATCAATTGCTGTTGCTGGCATTAGCTGACAGCAGTGATCATTGTGTTCTGACAGTAGGGAAACCTCCCATTGTCAGAATACATTACTGCAACTGGAGGGATTCCCCCATCAGCACTGACTGTGTTGATGGGGTATCAAGTGATTTTCTTTCTTTCAACTTGTGGTTGAAAGAAAGAAAATTGCATAGTGTATGTCCAGCTTTAGAGATAGCATGCAATGCAAGGTCACGGCTAAAAAACCTAGCAGAAAACTCTCATGACTTAAGAGGAATTTATTCAAGGGATAAATTGATACTTTTACCCGCTTTACAAAACACTGGTTGGGCTTCCTCTTGAGTACACAACAAAATGAATAAGGGTAGTGGAAGACATCAGGTATAAGGAACAATTAAGTCAATTATACGTATTAACTTTATAGAAGCATTGCTTAAAAGGAGACACGATCATTACCTACAGATTAATCAATGGTGACTGGAAAGATGCCAACAAGCTTTTTAATTTTAACTTAGGACCCTGACGAGGGCATTCAGTCCACGTTGGAAGTTGAAGGAAAGGTTTCATCAGAAATTGTGTAGACTTTACTTTAGAGCAACAAAAATATCAGATCACAAATTAAAAAAAAAACTTTTAGTTGTGTTCCTCAATGAGCACACTATACAAGGGTATGTATACTCCTAGATAACTAATACATTACACGTTGGACTGGATAGACCAGTGTTTTTTCCCAACCTTATCTACTATGTTACTATGTAATAATTCAGTCATAGTATCAACTATGGAATTCGTGACCCAATGTTGAATAAGAGCCATCTACGACTAATGTTGTAATTAGTCGTAGATGGCTCTACGACTAATTACAATTATGGTGTAATTGTCAGCTAAGTGATGCACCAAGGAAGAAACACCCCTTCCTTAATGGAACATTACAATTATTTTTTGCTAAAAAAGTTCCTCTATAAAATTAATGTCAGCTTTGGTGAAAATCAGGTTTTTCCAGGGATTAAACTCACCCCTTAGAAACAGGAAACAGCTTGTGTATAAAAGCATCAGGTTTAAAGCCTTCTCAACAGAACTTACTATTCCTTTGAGGTAATTTGAACTTACTTGCCAACACCAGCCAACAACAATGTCTACTAAAGGTGGATCTCATGGACATCATGGACATCATGAACACCACGAACAACACGAACAACACGGGCATCATGGACATCATGATCAGAAGTGCCAGGACCGTAAGTAGCATTTTATTCTTATAAAAACTTTCAGATAGTGGAAAAATTGACTGTCTGGCCTTACACTATTTTGATGTCTACAACATTAATGTGTTAATTTAACTCCACAAGTTCTATATAAAAAAAAAAAAATTCAACTTAGCTCAGTGTTTTTAGTATAAAGAATAACATATTATAAAAACAAAAGAAACCTAATTAATATGTCTGTTTCATACATTGCTTTAACATGTTCTGCTGTTATGAAAGAATACGTTTTACTCAATCACCATCAGCAAGCACATTATCTCCTATAATTTTTTTTAATATTGTCCAGTGTCATGTGTCATTCCCATTAATTTATGTCATACAAATATGCTGCTGTATGTCTGAGTAATTAGCAGAGATCAAAGATATAGAAATACTTGCTACTAGACACTTTTCTCAAATTCAGCTTTAGTATTTTCTTTTCAAATTGTTCTTTAAACCTTTATATATTATCATTAACAGTAGTGATCTAAGGGCTAAAACACACATGGCATCATTAATAATGTCCCTACTTTTCCTTTTTCAGCATGCAAACCAGTGCAGCAATGTCAGGACCAAAAACCAAAGTGCCCTAAGCCTGGTGAGTCAGTAAACATCAAACATCATTTACAAATGTCATTTTTATGTATTCAGCTGGAATATATTGCCATTATGTTTTTTTTTTTGGAAACTATTTTGTACAACACATCAGTGGTAAATCAATTTCGCTGCGGGCAACTTTTATATTGGAACGGTCGCTTCTTACTTACCATATTATTAAAGTATTACTAAAGGCAAAACATTTTTAGATTTGGATAGAGTGGGGAGGGATCTGTGTCGTCATTAGCGAGATTCACTCTCTCTAAATATCCTGATCACCCTTGTCACCAGGATTAAAAGTAAGGTTAGATCCAGAATTTTGAATTGCCACCAAAACAGGAATAAAGGGGAAATCTTTAAATGGGGACACTTGTTCCCCTGCCATCTTGCCTAGAAGTGGATTTCCTTCACATTGGAAAGACATTTTTTCCTTTACTAGTAAGTTCAGACAATTGTAAAGCCAAAAGAGTGTCACACTTTTTTTCTACATTTTTCAATATGTCAAATATAATGCATCCAGAAGAGTGATCGTCTGAAACTGTCTTCTCTACCTTGTGGATCACTGACCCAGAACAAGCATGCAGCCAGTTACATGGGAAAAATCCCATCCTGCTACTAGGTAGTAAAGACAGAATGAGGATGACAGCCCTGGAACTCATACCTATAAAAACAAGTCAACAATGGCTTCCGCTATATTTCTGTTATTGCAGGTTCAGTTTGGGCCAACAGTATCAGCCCACTATTGGAATATCACATTTAGGAGGATTTACTCTTTTACTCACTCAGTTCAATAATACAGAACAAATTCAAAGACGTGCTTGATACTAGTTACCCATGTTAAATGTGGCTTATGTAATTTCATGATCAGACATTATGTATTATTATACATGACTGTGTATATATACTGCATGTGTTTATTAGTAGATGTCAGTTTATACAACCAATTTGTAACTAGGACTGAAACCTATGGTTATTGCCCCTGGCACAACTCAGTATAGTATAGCTAGAGTGGTTATTGTGAAATGTTAACCATTGTATTGGGGTAAATTTAGGAATGTCATACTAATTTACGTTGCACAGGCTGATAACAGGCACAATTTAGCACCTAGCACAAGTGACTACTGAAAGGGTATATATTTTATAAGGTCAGTTAAGAATACAAATGTATAACATGTATTCATATTATCATTTTCTTTCTGCACAGATCCTTGCCTCCCCTGCCCTCCTGAGCCATGCCAGACCCAACAACAAGGATGTAAAAAATAAAACCAACATGAAAGATTCAACTGAAGCTATACCAAGCACACGAATGATTAAAAATGTTATGTTGTCAGTCGTGATGTTGTGTATAAATCTGCATATTTAATAAACTTGGTAAGCACACACAAAAAAAGCTTTTGGAAATTATTTTCTGACATTTTCACTGTTATGCCCACAGGGTTGATGGAAACAATAAACAGACCTATGAGAAATTTGGGATACGTAGATTAAGATATTCACTCCAAGAGTATCCTGAATAGTGATGGCCGAACGGTTCGCCCGGCGGTCGTTTCGCGGCGAATTTCCGACTTTCGCCGTCCGCGGGTTCGAACGCCTTTTTCCGTCGTTCGCCCCGGCGGACTTACGTGTTTAATGTATACAAGAACTTTAACCTTTCGTGACACGTTTATCATGTGTTACAGGACAACCAATTGAGACATGACAGCTCATGGACACTTGGACATTCCCCCTAACCTATAAATACACCCGATCCGGTGGCCATTTTACATTCTTTCTTCTGTCACTGTAGGGAAAGGATCCTGTGTGGAGTAGGGACAGAGAAAACGCTAGCTATTTGGTACACAAAAGTTCTTTTCAGGACTGGTATAGGTGTTAGGTCAGCAGCCTGAGTTTCTTTTGTCAGTTTAGATAAAGGGACAGAGCGCTGTATGCTGCTATTTTAGGGACAGCTCAGCCAGATTAGTCTTTCTTCATCATCATCATCATCATCATCATTAGCTGTTACTATCAGGTCCACAAAAGAGCTGTTCCAGCTAATCGTTCCAGCCTACTCTTTTTTGCCAATTTGTATAGGGACAGGCAGGAAGCAGTGTGTCAGGCAGTGAGGATAATTTTAAAGACTTGCTGTTACTATTAGTTCCACAAAGGTTCTTTTCAGGACTGGTATCAGTGGTACGGTAATAGGCTTGTACACGTATAATATTCTTTCTTCCAAATATAGAAAGAATATTATACTTGACTGCTGCCCTTCTGCTGCAGTCTGCTAATCATTCACAACTCACTTGTTCCACAAAAGTTCTTATAAGGACTGGTAACTTGGTCTGTCTAGGGTGCTACGGTACATAGGCTTGGGTGCGGTACAGTCTGCTGTTCTGTAAGGACCGCTATCGGTCCACAATAGATAGGGTTGCCGTGCACTACTGCTGACCGCTGCCCTATACTGCAGCAGTCCTTCAGCGGTATAGGGACTGACGCACAGTCTGCTAAACACTAATACACAACCTGCTTGGTCCACAAAAGTTCTTATAAGGACTGGTAACTTGGTATAGGGTGCTACGGTACATAGGCCTGAGTGCGTTACAGTCTGCTGTTCTGTAAGGACCGCTATCGGTCCACAATACATAGGGTTGACGTGCACTACTGCTGACCGCTGCCCTATACTGCAGCAGTCCTTCAGCGGTATAGGGACTGACGCACAGTCTGCTAAACACTAACACACAACCTGCTTGGTCCACAAAAGTTCTTATAAGGACTGGTAACTTGGTATAGGGTGCTACGGTACATAGGCCTGAGTGCGTTACAGTCTGCTGTTCTGTAAGGACCGCTATCGGTCCACAATACATAGGGTTGCCGTGCACTACTGCTGACCGCTGCCCTATACTGCAGCAGTCCTTCATTGGTATAGGGACTGACGTACAGTCTGCTAATCACTAACACACAACCTGCTTGGTCCACAAAAGTTCTTATAAGGACTGGTAACTTGGTATAGGGTGCTACGGTACATAGGCCTGAGTGCGTTACAGTCTGCTGTTCTGTAAGGACCGCTATCGGTCCACAATACATAGGGTTGCCGTGCACTACTGCTGACCGCTGCCCTATACTGCAGCAGTCCTTCATTGGTATAGGGACTGACGTACAGTCTGCTAATCACTAACACACAACCTGCTTGGTCCACAAAAGTTCTTATAAGGACTGGTAACTTGGTATAGGGTGCTACGGTACATAGGCCTGAGTGCGTTACAGTCTGCTGTTCTGTAAGGACCGCTATCGGTCCACAATACATAGGGTTGCCGTGCACTACTGCTGACCGCTGCCCTATACTGCAGCAGTCCTTCAGCGGTATAGGGACTGACGCACAGTCTGCTAAACACTAACACACAACCTGCTTGGTCCACAAAAGTTCTTATAAGGACTGGTAACTTGGTATAGGGTGCTACGGTACATAGGCCTGAGTGCAGTACAGTCTGCTGTTCTGTAAGGACCGCTATCGGTCCACAATACATAGGGTTGCCGTGCACTACTGCTGACCGCTGCCCTATACTGCAGCAGTCCTTCATTGGTATAGGGACTGACGTACAGTCTGCTAATCACTAACACACAACCTGCTTGGTCCACAAAAGTTCTTATAAGGACTGGTAACTTGGTATAGGGTGCTACGGTACATAGGCCTGAGTGCGTTACAGTCTGCTGTTCTGTAAGGACCGCTATCGGTCCACAATACATAGGGTTGCCGTGCACTACTGCTGACCGCTGCCCTATACTGCAGCAGTCCTTCATTGGTATAGGGACTGACGTACAGTCTGCTAATCACTAACACACAACCTGCTTGGTCCACAAAAGTTTTTATAAGGACTGGTAACTTGGTATAGGGTGCTACGGTACATAGGCCTGAGTGCAGTACAGTCTGCTGTTCTGTAAGGACCGCTATCGGTCCACAATACATAGGGTTGACGTGCACTACTGCTGACCGCTGCCCTATACTGCAGCAGTCCTTCATTGGTATAGGGACTGACGTACAGTCTGCTAATCACTAACACACAACCTGCTTGGTCCACAAAAGTTCTTATAAGGACTGGTAACTTGGTATAGGGTGCTACGGTACATAGGCCTGAGTGCAGTACAGTCTGCTGTTCTGTAAGGACCGCTATCGGTCCACAATACATAGGGTTGCCGTGCACTACTGCTGACCGCTGCCCTATACTGCAGCAGTCCTTCATTGGTATAGGGACTGACGTACAGTCTGCTAATCACTAACACACAACCTGCTTGGTCCACAAAAGTTTTTATAAGGACTGGTAACTTGGTATAGGGTGCTACGGTACATAGGCCTGAGTGCAGTACAGTCTGCTGTTCTGTAAGGACCGCTATCGGTCCACAATACATAGGGTTGACGTGCACTACTGCTGACCGCTGCCCTATACTGCAGCAGTCCTTCAGCGGTATAGGGACTGACGCACAGTCTGCTAATCACTAACACACAACCTGCTTGGTCCACAAAAGTTCTTATAAGGACTGGTAACTTGGTATAGGGTGCTACGGTACATAGGCCTGAGTGCGTTACAGTCTGCTGTTCTGTAAGGACCGCTATCGGTCCACAATACATAGGGTTGCCGTGCACTACTGCTGACCGCTGCCCTATACTGCAGCAGTCCTTCAGCGGTATAGGGACTGACGCACAGTCTGCTAAACACTAACACACAACCTGCTTGGTCCACAAAAGTTTTTATAAGGACTGGTAACTTGGTATAGGGTGCTACGGTACATAGGCCTGAGTGCAGTACAGTCTGCTGTTCTGTAAGGACCGCTATCGGTCCACAATACATAGGGTTGCCGTGCACTACTGCTGACCGCTGCCCTATACTGCAGCAGTCCTTCATTGGTATAGGGACTGACGTACAGTCTGCTAATCACTAACACACAACCTGCTTGGTCCACAAAAGTTCTTATAAGGACTGGTAACTTGGTATAGGGTGCTACGGTACATAGGCCTGAGTGCGTTACAGTCTGCTGTTCTGTAAGGACCGCTATCGGTCCACAATACATAGGGTTGCCGTGCACTACTGCTGACCGCTGCCCTATACTGCAGCAGTCCTTCATTGGTATAGGGACTGACGTACAGTCTGCTAATCACTAACACACAACCTGCTTGGTCCACAAAAGTTCTTATAAGGACTGGTAACTTGGTATAGGGTGCTACGGTACATAGGCCTGAGTGCGTTACAGTCTGCTGTTCTGTAAGGACCGCTATCGGTCCACAATACATAGGGTTGCCGTGCACTACTGCTGACCGCTGCCCTATACTGCAGCAGTCCTTCATTGGTATAGGGACTGACGTACAGTCTGCTAATCACTAACACACAACCTGCTTGGTCCACAAAAGTTCTTATAAGGACTGGTAACTTGGTATAGGGTGCTACGGTACATAGGCCTGAGTGCGTTACAGTCTGCTGTTCTGTAAGGACCGCTATCGGTCCACAATACATAGGGTTGCCGTGCACTACTGCTGACCGCTGCCCTATACTGCAGCAGTCCTTCATTGGTATAGGGACTGACGTACAGTCTGCTAATCACTAACACACAACCTGCTTGGTCCACAAAAGTTCTTATAAGGACTGGTAACTTGGTATAGGGTGCTACGGTACATAGGCCTGAGTGCGTTACAGTCTGCTGTTCTGTAAGGACCGCTATCGGTCCACAATACATAGGGTTGCCGTGCACTACTGCTGACCGCTGCCCTATACTGCAGCAGTCCTTCATTGGTATAGGGACTGACGTACAGTCTGCTAATCACTAACACACAACCTGCTTGGTCCACAAAAGTTCTTATAAGGACTGGTAACTTGGTATAGGGTGCTACGGTACATAGGCCTGAGTGCGTTACAGTCTGCTGTTCTGTAAGGACCGCTATCGGTCCACAATACATAGGGTTGCCGTGCACTACTGCTGACCGCTGCCCTATACTGCAGCAGTCCTTCATTGGTATAGGGACTGACGTACAGTCTGCTAATCACTAACACACAACCTGCTTGGTCCACAAAAGTTCTTATAAGGACTGGTAACTTGGTATAGGGTGCTACGGTACATAGGCCTGAGTGCGTTACAGTCTGCTGTTCTGTAAGGACCGCTATCGGTCCACAATACATAGGGTTGCCGTGCACTACTGCTGACCGCTGCCCTATACTGCAGCAGTCCTTCATTGGTATAGGGACTGACGTACAGTCTGCTAATCACTAACACACAACCTGCTTGTTCCACAAAAGTTCTTATAAGGACTGGTAACTTGGTATAGGGTGCTACGGTACATAGGCTTGAGTGCGGTACAGTCTGCTGTTCTGTAAGGACCGCTATCGGTCCACAATAGATAGGGTTGACGTGCACCACTGCTGACCGCTGCCCTATACTGCAGCAGTCCTTCAGCGGTATAGGGACTGACGTACAGTCTGCTAAACACTAATACACAACCTGCTTGGTCCACAAAAGTTCTTATAAGGACTGGTAACTTGGTATAGGGTGCTACGGTACATAGGCTTGAGTGCGGTACAGTCTGCTGTTCTGTAAGGACCGCTATAGGTCCACAATAGATAGGGTTGACGTGCACCACTGCTGACCGCTGCCCTATACTGCAGCAGTCCTTCAGCGGTATAGGGACTGACGTACAGTCTGCTAAACACTAATACACAACCTGCTTGGTCCACAAAAGTTCTTATAAGGACTGGTAACTTGGTATAGGGTGCTACGGTACATAGGCTTGAGTGCGGTACAGTCTGCTGTTCTGTAAGGACCGCTATAGGTCCACAATAGATAGGGTTGACGTGCACCACTGCTGACCGCTCACCTATACTGCAGCAGTCCTTCAGCGGTATAGGGACTAAGAGTTTTGTCACAGGGTCATTTAAAAAATGACATGCAGAGGAAGAGGCAGGCCCTTCCGCAGGGGTGGTAGGGGTAGGGCAGGAGCAACAGGCTTGAGCCAAAGTGGGAAGTTGCAGAAGGTGCGTTCAATTACTTTAAAGGATGCACCAGACTTGGTTGAGTGGCTCGCTCAGCCTTACTCTTCTGCACCCTCCTCATCCTCTCGATCTGCACCCTCTTCTTCACTCTCTGCTATGTGCACCCCCAAAGACACTACCACCAACAACACGACCACCACCACCACCACCACATACCTTCCGCTTGAGTCACTGGAATTATTTTCCGATCCATATCAAGAGGACATTTCTGATGCGCAGCCACTCTTGGTATTGGATCAGGAAGAGGAGGTAGCAACAAGCGCTACTCAGCAGTCTGACGCCAGTACCCAGATCAGCCCAAGGAGGAGGTTGGTCCCCGGTGTTGCTGCCTACTCTACTTATAGCGGTGGGGAAGGTGACGTTGATGATGACGTGTCTAGTGATGTCACGTGGGTGCCCACAAGAGAGGAAGAGGAGGGGAGTTCAGAGGGAGATATGGACCAGCAGATAGGGAGGAGAAGCAGCAATGACTTACATTGCACAGCAGGGACAAAGCAGACTGCAAATGTATCAGGAGCGAGTCATCGACCATGTACGGTCACATCTGGCGCTCCCAGGACACCGGCACATGGCTCCGCAGTGTGGGCTTTTTTTAACGTG